>NC_051309.1:113533605-113836635 GCF_015220235.1 Choloepus didactylus | reverse complement strand
GTGCTAGTGTTTAAAACTCTTTATTTGGAGGAATGAGGCCTTATTAATTTTACATTTGAAAATTGCTTAAAACTTCAGTTGTTTAACATTTTATGCTTTTATTTTCTTAATCTAAACCTACTTTATCCTTTCTTTCCTCACCCTGACCACTATTGTAGCATTTGTTCACTATCACTTGATTACCTCATATATGCAGCACATTGCAATAGAGTTAAGAGGACCAGGGCTCTAACGACTGGCATATCCCTCTTTCAGAACAGCAATAATCTTTACTTAAAGTTTAGTATTGCACCAAGGTTCAGATCTTGAAGCTAACTTGGAAGCAGAAAAGGGCAGATTTGTACCACATTTCAGTCTCACACTTTCATAGAAGTTTCCTGAATCATAATCTAAGACTAAGAAATAGAAATGCCTTGTGAAGGAAAATGTAAAGATAAGAATCCTTAGATTAATATTAATATGAATGTGATGTATTAGATAATGCAATCCATAATCTTATATCATTTTATTCAATAGGTGACACCAGCGTATAGTAATTCATGACTGACTTTCAAGGAACCATGAAATAAATTCGTGATTTGCTAAAGTAAAAAAGTTTATCAGAAAGCCCATATACGGACCCTATAGCCAATTTCAGAGTAACTTGTTGCATCCTTAAAGGAAATTAGCTTAAAAGAAACACTGAATAGAAGTGGACCCATCAGGTGGACCTGCTCCAGTCTTTAGATGAGAAGAAATGAATCTGACAGAATGCCTCCATCATCCAATTAGGGACAGATTTGGCAGGTTTTGTGGGAAAGAAGTACTTTTCCAATGCTTCTGTTTTTTTAATTAAATAGAAAACAAAGTCATAAGCTCAGAGGCAGGGGACAAAAAAAGTGTTGGTGGCTGGAAGAGAGGGGAGAAGGGGAAACTGTATGTAAAATAAGTTTAGAAGAATAGGGATGCAAATTGACTACGGAAATGTACTAGCCTTCTCAGGCTGGGTTGAGGCTCATTTGATCATTTTATGTTTGTGGTTGTTACTTAAAAGCAAATCCCTCATGGCTGCAAGTTTTTCTCCAGCCATGCTCACAAGTAGGAGTGTTAACCCATTTAAGTAGATTTAGCCTGGGTTCAGCCAGGAGAGAACTATAGGAGAAATAGAAGGGACAAGAGAGATATGTTTATATAATGTAGCGATTATAATAATACAGTATGGAATCTAAACTAGTGTTTAAGTTTCCTAGGCTAAAGCAGATCCCATAAAATATGTTGGCTTTCAACAATGGGAATTTTTTAGCTTACAGTTTTGAGACTGACAAAAATATCCATTATCAAGGCATCATCAAGGCAATGCTTTCTTCCCAAAGACTGGCTGCCAGAGATTCTGGACTCCTCTGTCACATGGCAAGGCACATGGCAGAGTCTGCTGGTCTCTCCCTTCTCTTCCTGGTTGATTGTTTTCAGCTTCCTGCTTTAGTGGCTTTGCTCTGTGTATTCATCCCATGTATAAAGGACTCTGGTAAGAGAATTAAGACCCATTCTGAGTGAAGTGGGTCACACATTAACTGGCATAGCCTTATCAAATGATCCTACTTAAATTGGGTTCACACCACAGGACTGGATTAACTTTGAGAACGTGCTTTTCTGTGGTACACACAGTTTCAAATGACTACAGCTAGTTAAGAGGTAAAGAGAATATGAAGGGGTCATGGACAGTAAAAAGGGGGGCAGTCAATTGATTAAATTAGGTAGGTTAAAAGAATTTTGGGAATTGGGACTACCATAGGAAATGAGGTGGAGGAAAAAATATCTTAAATTTTAAAACCACTGCACAAGAAATTTTACTTTTCATTCCTAAGAAAGAGTACAAAAATAGCAAATACTGTTGATGTTAAAAGCTTGCCTGAGAATATTGAAGCAAGAGGACATGAGGACAGTCACAGGGAAAATTCTCCCCTTTGGCTAGACATCTGGAACCTAACTTAAAGTACATATTTGAACAGTATTCTCTTGATTATCTGCTAAACAAAGTGAGTCTGTTGCATGCATATAAATGTATGAGCATCTCACTGATAGATTCTAATTGATTTGTACATAGTAAACATATCACTTAAAGAGGGACGGAGGCATGCTAAGTATTTAAATTTATCTCATTTTCAGAAGGGCACTAGCTATATATATATACATATATGCTATATAACCTTGTCAATATGGCTTTCTTCATAATTTCTTGGCAAGATTACTCTCTTTTCATTAATTTTGTTAAGAAAGGCGAATTCTGAGAATGCTGATGGTATGAGCTGCCAGAAGCAATATTTAAGATTTTGTTCATATAATAATCACATTTGTTTAGCAATGAATCATTTTGGCCTATTGTTTACATGATGTCAAAATCCTGATATTTGGAAACATCAAGCAACTGTCTGTATGATTTTTAATCTATATGTGATGTGTTATCTTTACAGGCACAATCCTAGTAAGTACTCTCTTCACAAAATTAGAAACCATTTGCCACGTTTGCAAAGGCATCATATTATTTAATGTTTTTGAGTTTGGTATATGCACCCAATGGTTAAGAGTTACCACTTTTAAAATTTACAGCCCCCACCCACCCCCTCCAAAAAAACCCATGTGTTTACTATACATATCTTAACAGTTTATTAAAGCCTTTTTATATATGATGATATTACTCTTTCTAATGTGTTTTTTTTGGTAAATATTTGTCCTATTGTTTGTTTTTAACTTGAGTATTGTTTTTTCATATAAATTCTAATTCAATATCTTAAAAACTGTGCAGGATGAGTATTATTATTCTCATTTTACATAGAGAAAATAGAGATTCAAACAGGTTGAAAAATATGCTTCAGGTTTCATGAAACCAAGATTTTTCATGCAGCTGTCTGGCCCCAAAATTCATTTTTTTCTCTTTGCTACAGTATCTCTGGACACAAAGTCTAGCAATTAGTGGATTTTAATATGGTACATATGAGAAAAGCATAAAGGGAAAGTATAGTAAAGAAGAACCATATTTGAGAAGTATAAGAATAACTACAGCAAGAGTTGAAGAAAACGAATCTTCTAGAACAAAGGACAGTGATGACTTGACAATTACTCCAAGATTTCCTGCGTGGCTGGCTGCTGATACAGTGGCATTACCCAGTATGACAAAGAAACCAGGCACAGAGCTCTGTCACTGCAAGATGATAAGCTGAATTGTCTTCTCCACATTTCATTTCTGTTAGTGACAGTGCATAGAGTTTGAAATGCCTTGTATAGAAAACTCTTGCCAAGCTGAGTATAGAGGCCAAGTTCACAGTTAGACAAGTACATTTGGACAGGTTTTCTATATATAGTGGCAACCAAATGACACGCCCAGTGCTTAGTGTATGGCAAGAAGAGCAAGGCACCTATTTAATTTCCGAAGCAACACCATGGGGATGGTTTGGGAAGTAAGAGGAAAATCAGGCAAGGGAGTGGAGAAGTTTCTGCTATGATACAATATATAGGTCCCTGAAAAGCCTATTGTGCCAGTTTGGATGCATTATGTCCCCCAAAATGCCATTATCTTTGATGCAATCTTGTGGGGGCAGATGTGTTAGTGTTGATTAGATTAGAATCCTTTGAGTGTGTGTTTCCATGACGATGTGACTCAATCAGCTGTGAGTGAAATATTTGATTAGATAATTTCCATGGAGGTGTTGCCCCACTCATTCAGGGTGGGTCATAATTGGATCACTGGAGTACTTTAAAAAGAGCCACACAGGCCCAGATGCAGACAGCATCTGTGAGTGACATTTTAGAGAGGAGCTGAGAGATACATTTTGAAGATGGCCATTGGAAGCTGACACTGACATTTCAGAGAATGCCATTTTGGAACGCAACTACGGAACAAGCAGACGCCAGCCACATGCCTTCCCAGCTAACAGAGGTTTTCCGAATGCCATTGGCCATCCTCCAATGAAGGTACCCGATTGTTGATGCCTGACCTTGGACACTTTATGGCCCTAAGACTGTAACTGTGTAACCAAATAAACCCCCCTCTAATAAAGGCCAATCCATTTCTGGTATTTTGCATTCTGGCAGCATTATTAAACAGGAACACCTATGTTCTATAAAACTTATAGAAAATTAACAAGGCATATAAGAGGATAGTGTTGGGAATACTTCTTGAGACTACAAAATTTTGTAATCAAAGCACTCACAAAAGCCAATAACAACCCAAATAAGAGCACCAGCAGTTTAAAAGACATCTTGAATTCCTGTTTATAAAAAGAACTACTAGAGTAAATATAGGAAATTTACCCATGGAATATAGGTGAAGGTGAGTTGGTAGAATGATTTTTAATGAAGGGTCAAGGTTGCAGAATTATGGGGATAAGGGAAAAATGAACAACAATCAAAAAGAACCCTGAAATACTACTTCCAAGACAGAGGCTGTGGCCAGACTGGGCAATGAGCAAGAGTAAGGGATGAATGAGCATCATACACAGAATGATACCTCTGTGTTGCTTGCCTGCTGGGTCCAGCCGTGTTAGAGCACTTGAAGGAACAAAATATTAACATGCTGCAAGAAAAACTATGCATGAATCAATGCAACCTCCATGTTATACTGACATGGTTCACTCACTTACAAATCATGATTGAGTTAATTTACCCATTGAATTAGAGTAAATGGCATTTCAGAATTGAAGGCCAGAGAAGGTTTAGTTTTCAATCGAAATTAGACCCCACACCACTGATACTCTCTTACTTGCTACATAATTTTCCTTCTTGGCATTTATCATATTTTGTATATTTTTCCTGCTCCACTATAAGCTCTCTGAGGGTAAAGATTTTGATTATTTCATTTACTACTACATTCACTTTGCCTAGGGTAGCACCAGGCATATAGTAGGCACCCAATGAATATTTGTGAATTGAAAGAATACAGGAAATGCAATCATTTATTGATTCAGAGATAAATGCTTACTATACACCAATCCCTGTGTAAGCTGCTTAATAGACAACTGTGAATAAGGCATGGGCCCATTTTTGAGAAGCTAGCTAGTTAGATCTCCTGCGGTAGACTAATAGATGTATTGGCTATTACAGTACAGCGGCAGTGTGATAAATGTTTAAATAAGGTAGGCACAAGAAGTTATGAAATCACACAACAGTAGCATAGATCTGGCCTTGAGTAAAGGATAGACAGTCAAGGATAGGTTTCAGAAGTGAAGTTTAATCTGAAATCTGATAGATGATCGAGAATGAGAGAGATGAAGGAAACAGGAAGGAAGCACATCCTAGGCAGTTAAAAGCATATGCTAGATCTGCACCTGAGTGAGCACCTGAAGCATTCCAGGAAATGTAGGTAGCTCCGGTAAGATTGTAGCATCATGTTTAAACTAAGGGGATGCTAACTGCCATTAAATATAAACCACAAATTCTAATCCAATGCCAATGTCCCTGATGGGGCAGCCTCCCACATAGCAATTCAGGGATCCAGGCTTCCTTTGTTTTATACCACTATCCTTTCCTAGATCCTCAGAGTCCTCTTTATTTAGCAGACAGATGCAAAAAGACACCGTGGGGAAAACCCACTGATTTCATAAACACTCTGACTCCAAAGTGACACAAATCACTTCTCCTCACATTCCGTTGCTGAGAATTTTGTCACATGGACACTCCTAATGGCAAGGGATGCTGGGAAATGTAGTCTAGCTCTGTGAAGGCATGAAAAATAAATGTATTTCAGTTATCATATAATAGCCTTCTCCACATACAGAGTGGGAATAATAGAATTAAATATGATAAGTTTGGAGAATCAAATTTGGACCAAATTATGAAGGGCATTTTATCCCATGTTTACACTTTACCCTTGGGTGCTAGACAAACATTTTTAGTTGAGGTGTGGTGACAACGTATTTGGACTTTCAATCACCAACTTTGGGTACAACTGTTAGGAATACATTGAATAGAGGCAAGCTTAGAGCTGAGGAATAATTCAGATTCTAGTTTACATGGGAATTGGTAGTGGAATTGATTCTAGCACTGTTAAAGAGACTTTTAAACAGGGCTTCCCTAGATACCTGAGCAGCCAAGACAGAGAGAGAGACGTTGCTAGTTTCTAGCTTGAACCAACTGGATAGATGATGAAGGTATTTGTGGTGATAGGGAGCAAATAGAGGTAGGTTGAGGGATGGAGTAGATGAATTCAAGAAACTCTCTGAACCTTGTAGTACTTGAATTCTACCTTTGTATTCCTCAATTTCGAGCCCTTACATTGCACTTATTTAAAATCTCAATTGACAGGTTTTCCAAATGGAGTGATTATCTTATGCATATCTAAATGGTGTTTGGGAATTAAAATCCTGATGGGGTAGGAAGAAAAAAAAAAAAAAAAAAAAAAAAAAAAACTGTGCTAGAGTATCTAGGAAAGATTTTGCCAAAGAGAAGTTAATACCACATGCTGCAGGAGCTTGGCTAAAGCCCACCACCTTCATTTTGTAGGTTTGTCATATCCAATATTCTAAAAATATGATTCATAGCCTTAGCAATTAAGCTTAGAAACATGTTATATATTTCTGGAAGTCTGCTTAGGAGACTTTCTTACGGCATTATGTTTCCAGTGTGTTAAATACATGTGCACACACACACACACACATGTATGTGTGTGTGTGTATTTCTAGCACTTTCTTTTTAATTCTTTTCTCATAGATCTTTCAGAATGTTAATTCTTGATACTGAGTTTACGGAAGCAAAGAGACTCTTATCAACTACAAAGACTAATCCCAAATGAATATGTCTACCAAAATTAAATTTACTCCACAGAAGTCAACCCAAGGACTAAATAGTTACCCAGAAAATCCATCTAGGTAGACAGCCAATTTGAATAATGTTTACTTACAGCTACTAATCTCACTTTATTTGTTTCAAAGATAGTCCAGAGTAGCTAGTTAATTCAAGTTATTTTTGTCAGAAATATCCTGGCAAAAATACTATTGATCATTCTTAGAGAATTGACCCATTTTCTATGTAACTTTGTGTACAATACATTTATATGAGGACTTGTTGACTCATTAACAGAAATAAGAGTAAGAAGAAAAATTCAGAAATTTTGGTTTATGGGCTCAGTTGCATCAACAGTACATGCATTTGGGTACATCACTTAACAACTGGCAACCTGTTCCCAGGTTTTATTGGTTTACTTGCCCTCTCTTCAGCTCACACAGCTCTTTGTGAAGTTAATGAGGTAATGTGAATGAAGTTATCTGAAACAAAGTGAGAAAGGGATTATCTAGCTACAGGGTGATATGATAAAGAGGCCAAAAATGAGAAATGAGAGTTTTCTGGAAGGATCTTGGCTGGATTCATCCTGATACTTTAACTGCTATCAAACTCATTATTTTTGTGAAGGAAACAATATAGGATAAACAGGCCTTTCCACACTTTCTAAGTCAATCCTTTTCCTCTAGTTTTTTGTTTGTTTTTGTTGTTTTTTTGTTTTGTTTTGTTTTGAGGCAGACAAGGAATGATGAAAAAAGGAGTAGTTTTTGGAATTTTTTTGTTTGTTTTTTCAAAGAGAACTATACCATTTTCAATCCATATGGCAAGAGAGTTCTTTAGTCATAATACAGTTGCTATTGTTTTGTTGCAACTAGAAGAATGAAGTCCTACCTGCGAAACTAAATGATAGCGTGTTTCGTTTGATGATAATTGTGATTGGGCTTGTGCACCCGTATCCAATCCTGTATCTTGACTTTGTGACCAAAAGGTACTAAAATGCATATTCACTCTCCCCAACCTTGATAATTATATTAATATTTGGTTATAGCTTCACTGCAGGAAGGCTTTTTGTTTATACGGCATTAAAAGTGCTGATCACATCATCATTTATTTGTAAGACTGGACAATTAGTGTGTGTCGCTCACACAAAAAATGATTTACCTTTTTCTCAGCTATATTTTAAGCCCATGGAAAGAAATATCAAATTTCAGAATAACTCAGAGTTTCACTCAGAGGGGCAGGAGGAGAGTTTACAGACATTTCAAATAGGCCTATATTTGACTATGATCTTCAGGAGATTTGCATCAGGAATTTTAACTGAGCATGCTTCATATAAGCTAAACATCCCATAATGGGAGCATATTTCATTGTTAAATTTTACACTTTCCAAGCTACAGTCATTGGTGTGAGTATTATTGTAGCAGAATAACCTGGACCTGGGAGCTCTCTCCTTCTGCATGTATTTCACAATTTTAAACAAATATTTATTTATCATCCATAATGTGCACAGCCCTGCATAGACTGTGGAGATATATTTTGGTCCTGTATTCAGAGGAATTATAGTCCAGCTGGTGGGACAAAATGTTAAACTAACACTAAATATTAAATAAGAACAGAAATTACCATATTCTAAATATCAAGTGAGTGTCAATGGATGGCAAATAACTACCTCCTATCCAGTTCTGAGTGAGTGATAAAGGCTGCTTAGAACACTGTATTTAGAAAGACTGTGAAAGTAGACCCAGGCTCAGCAAAAAAAGTGCCTTGATTAGTCAGCAGTCTGCTTATGGTGATGGAGGGAGAGGTGAGGTTTATCTGTGAACAGTGATTAAGCATTACAAACTTCTGGAATGTCTGGAGCTTTTTTTTATTAACAATAAATATCGAGTGCTGAGCATTTTAATAGGTGCTTATGAGCAAAGTATGCACAATCATTACTCTCATGGTTCTGTCAATTTTTGTGTTTTTTTGAAAAAAGTTGACTTGACCCTGATAAAGGGTGCTCTCAAATCCAAGTCAACATTTTTCAAAACACACACACACACACACCATGAAGGCAAGTACAGTACATTTAAGTGTGGATATTGGTGGCAGTTCTGAAGTGGAATGAGGAGAATATTTGATAAAGGGAATGATTTGATTGAAGGTGAAAAGGCAGAAAATGTGAACAATGTGAGGGACCAATGAATTGAAGCAGAGCTTCATGTAAATAAATCTTGAAAGGGAGGATTGGAATATCAGTTACATTTCAGGCATTAAAGACCCTGAATTCTAGGCCAGCTGAGTATTTATTGCTTTATCTTGTGGGCTGTGGAGAAATATTGAAGTTATTTGAGCAGAGGAGTGATATGGGCAAAGCCAGACTCTTTACCTTATCAGGTTCTATGAAGGGAGATGGAGCATCCTAAATGTTGTAGGTAAATATAATTTATTGACTGCCTATTATTGGACTTTGTATTTCAATGCTTTAACTGCAAGCAATTGTTAAGTACTGATGGATGTAACATCACCCAGGTATACATACATCTCTCTTATAATGAATTATATGAAAATTAAGATTTGTTATTATGAAAATAATGTTAATGATTTGCCTTCTGGGGTATCTGCTACAATTTGGGGAAATCTTGCAAATGTACTATTTTGATTAGAACAGAAATTTCTAAATGCTCCTTGAAACTCTAGGGTTCTACAGAGATGTTTCTGGAAATTTCTTAATATTCAAGTGTCATCTAGACTCCCTAATATGAAATGTTTACATTCATCAAAACAGCATATTTATTCTCAATAACTTCATAATAACTTGTAAATTGTATCACGATACATTTGAACTTCTAATTAGGTGCCTGCTTTTATCACCTAGTAAATATTAATGCTTCTTATAAAAACGTCATTTGAAAATATATTGGTTTTGCTGCCAAAAAATATTTGGAAATCACTGGAGTTAAACATAAGTTCTAGATTGAGTTACCAGTCCTTTCTGTGTTACATTTGTACATTTTATATACCTCTATTGTTCATTCAATAAATATCATTTGAAAAGCTACTGCGCTGGTTATTTGTCACCTCTCAGCTCCATTTCCCTTCTTCTGTGCTCCCTTTTGCATCCCAGCAGGCTGAGAGCCTGCCAACTACTTTACTAGACTCTGTTGTCAACTGGCTTCTAGTTAGGTTCTGCCAATGGGAGGGACTAGTAGGAGACTAGAAGACAGAAGGAAAATAGAAGCCTGACCCTACCTGTTCCCAGCTTCAGGTGATGTGTCCCACAGCCACAGCAGCAGTAGGGGATACAAGCTCCTGCTCGGGCTATGCTTTTCTAACAGCAGGAACAGCAGCACCTCCAGTGAGATTTGCTCAGGTGTATGTTCCTGTTGTCTTCTCAGAGGCAGTACATTCCCACATTTGCAGCAGCAGCTGTGCCTCCAGTAGTCAGCACAGCCTTTATGTTTCCACCCAGGGGCAGTAGCAGCTTCCTGAACGCTGGGTGATCCTCTTTTCCATGTTGTTCACCACCTCCAAGTTTCTTCTTTTAGCTTCTACAGCTGTTCTCACTCTTTTGTAGCCAGTTTCTAATGTTAAAGTCCCCTCTACTAGAAATACCTTGAGTGGTTTCTTTTATCTAACTGTACATTGACTGATGGACTAACCACATATCTGAGCAAGGTGCACTGGAGCTATTGAGGTAAGCCAAAACGACAGAAAACATAGAACTAGTGCGTACATTGTGGCTGAAACTTAAAGATGCCCAATGAATGCTTTTTGGTTGAATCCAAGAATTATAAGGGAAGCAGATGAGCTGACTAAAGTAGTTTTTATTTCATAGGGAAGACAACCCATTTACTATATACTTCTTTTTCTTCTACACGTTCCTGCCTCCCCCTATTTGTGATCTATTTAATCACACACTGTATTCTTGTAGCTGAAATATTGAGATAAGGGAAAAGAAATGTAAAGCAAAGTAAAAAAAGAAGGAACTAATTCAAAAAAATGAATCACCTATTTTAAATCTCTATGTAGTACCTACAAGATCACACAAAATTCTGAGCTCATTAGAAGAAAGAGAATAAAACTTATGGAACAAATCTTTCTTTCTTTCTAGATTTGCACAAAATATCAAGAAACAACTTAACTTTTTATGATGTAATCTCAGACTCTTCCTATATAATGGCTTGATACCATGGTTTAGAACTGTCTCTAATACAATGCATGGATAGAAATAGTTGAATATGTGTTATCTTTATTTAGGCAGGCAATGGAATGTGTATCAGTGATGTTGACTCTCAAGTAAAGATTTGGTTATTTTTATCTGCTATATTGGAGAATCTACTAACAAAGGAAAAAAATCTGTTTTATTGGCTAGATGGACAGATTTAGGAGACATTTTAATAGTTATTTCTCATTATGTTCTAGCTATTACAGAAGTAGTTGATATTCAGTGAGGAAGAGAATATTGTACAATGTAATTCTTCAGGCATTCCATGACAGATATAATTGCGGTAACTTTGTCAAAGTAATAAATACCAAAAAAAAAAAGATGATATAAATTCATTAACAGAGTAAGTTTTTCCAACCCAGCTATGCAGGTAAAGCTGTCATAAAGTGTTATGCCTACACACATTTTTTACCATACATTTACTCTTGTTGTTTTTATTTATTTTAATATATTTTTGCTTAGTTTAGACTTGGACGACAATATCATAAGAAGCCTTCTTCAAAAATTATTCTTTTTTCCCCTAAATTTACCTTTGCTGAAATTTTTTAAGGACAGTTATTCTTATTCAGCCAGTCTCGAAGTGAACAGTCGGTTCAACACCACAGACTAGAGGGCTGTTTCTTTTTCTCCTCTTCCTTTCAAAAACAAATTGTTAAAAGTCTTCATCTATAAAAGGCCATCATAATTCCTGCTTCCTACTGCAGAAAGCTTATAAGCACTGCTTTCCAACCTTACCCCTCTCTGGGAGATGCAGAAAGCACATGAATTGTTTGTTTTCACAAATCTCTAATTGAAGGGTTAAGAGAGGGAGGGACTTGGAGGGGAAGAGCCTTTAGGCAGATTAAACTGCAGGGGCTTTCTCACGCTAGATGGTAACTGTGTTACATAGGCAGTGGAAAACTGAGCTGGCTGGCTTGTTTTCTGCATACTGAATGATATAGTAAAAAGGAATGGCCATAGAGGTAGGACACTTGATAAACATTTATACTTTATTTCTTGGTTCTGGTGATGTTTTAAATAAAGTTATGCATGGAATTCCATTTCCTCAACAAAGAAGCCAAAGAGTAGTTTGGTTTCAAGCACTTTTAGCTTTTTCTTCCCCTAATCATTCTGAAGTATAGCTACAGATCATGTAGAAACGTACCTATTGATTAGCTTCTCTAAAACAAAACAAATGTGTGAGAGAAACTCTGTCTTAAAAGGGAGATTTCTTATACATTATCTAGGAAACTTGTGCTAAGAAGATATATTCACAGCTTAGTAAATACAACTCTTAATCAATTTTTTTTAAATCAGTAATTAAGTAGAGAAGTTGGTATTTCTTAAAAAGAATATGTACTTTTAAGAAACACAAAATTAAAATAAGTAAAGCCCAAGAAAAATGGGATATTTTTAAAAGACAACTTCTAAATGATCTGTGTTTCCAGTCTTATTATGCTTTTCCGTGTTTCCTTTCGATGTTTTCAGGTTAGACCCCCACATCATTGATTATAAGCCTCTGCCTCACACCCAACTCCAGATAAGGTCTGACAAGCAGTCAGAGCAGTTTCAGAGGGTTGTCAGGTGGATTGTGCTGTGCTAAGTGAAGTGTGCAGGAAAAGAAAAAAAAAAAATACAAGGTTATATGCCAGTTATTCAACCTTTGGTGGGGTGACAACCTCACAAGGCAGCAGAGCTGAAGGTTGCTAAAAACGATCCTCTTGGATGAGGACTCTCTTCATGCCATACCTCATGGGGATTTGAACCCAACCTTGCTGTGTGGAAAGCTAGATGAATGTATGCCTGGGTTACAGGCTGTTTCCCTCTTCCCTGTTCATACTAAAGATGGTACTACTGCTACTAATGAAGTCCCTTAGCCAGTTATTGTTTGACTGCACCTCTGTGCATTGAACTGGAAATGCTTCCTGAGCACTAACCTGAAAACAGAGGGAAAAAAACAACAATAAAGAGACTGATGCAGTGTTCTCTGTACAGAGCTCAGACCTATACTTCTTTGCACCATTTTCAGGCTACTGGGCTGCTGAAGAAGGGGGAGGATATTAATCAATGAGGGTGGGTAAAATAGAACTTTAATGAACCACTTTCTTGACTACTTTTATCTCCAAATAGTCATCTAGATGTAAGTACAAATAGTGACATAACATAATTGTATGAAGGTGATAAAATTAATTTGTGCTGTTATCAAAAAAAAAAAAACACCCATGCAATTATTTTACTATGAATAAATCATATGAAAAAGAGCCATATAGAAAGGAGTTCTTATCTAATATGGAAAAAATGACTTTGCTATCCATATATTGTGACTCTTTTTTCTCTATTTCACATGGTGATCAAATAAACACTGATGGTTGAAAAGCTTTGAACTGTCTACATTTCCTTTCTAATCTGATACCCTTGCCCTTAGCCTCAAAATGTAAAACTTTTCTCTGAACTCTAACTGGAAGTTAAAAATAACATTTCACTCCTTAAAGCTTTAATTCTCACCTTGTTTCTAATCAGGCTTCCAGAGTGACTGACTATACAAGGTTACACAGACCTGGCTGATTTATGAATATAATTTCTGTTTTAATTGAAACAGCAACATTTAGGTTCCACCTTAACAGTGCACCTTAAAAGATTATCTCGGTTATTTCACAGGCACCGAGCCGGCACTAATAGTCCAAGGCAGATATTGAAAAGCAGCACAGGGCCAGGCAGATCTATTAGAAATTCCCATCCACGCGCCTCATACATATTGATTTCTGACACCAAGCAGCAGTGAAAGCCCCCGTGGGAATAATATATTTAGCAGGGTTCGCTGCGAGGAGGTCACAGGGTGCATACAGATTAGCTTCAGAGGACCAAGGCACTAGTGTTGGAGCCAAATGCTAGATTTTATATCATTTTAATCTGAACTTTTATAATCCTTTTAGTTCTTCTTTCTCTGGATGGCAGAGAGAAGGCTCCTTCACATGTATCATGCATCATTTTCTTTATTCCTCCTATAAATGTGCAAATGCTGTTGTAATGGGGAGGAATGTTCCTGTAGCATAAGCAGCAGAGCCCCAACCAGATTTGCTCTTATAAACGGTGGTCAATTCAGATGAAGACATCTTTATTTAAAGATTTCTTTCCATGGGAGAGGGAAAAAAAAAAAAATCACAAATCCATGTCTACAGTTTTAAGATATAAACATCAAGCACGCTCTTATTAAAAGAACCATTCTTCCCCTCCCCCTCTTGCTGACTCTGGAGCTTAATTGAGCAGAAGTTGCATTTATACTGTTACATCTATGAAAACAAAAATCTAAACATTTTTTTAATTACCTTTCTAATGGGTAGGGAATGCCAGCTCATTATGCAAAGAAGTGTTGTGACTGTATCAGATAAAGGTGTCAGATGAGAGTCAAACAGGCATTTTGGAGACTGGAAAGATGCCAGCAGTGGAAAGGAAAGGTTAGAGTGGACACACTTTGACAGAAGGGTGAAATACACTCAGACAACAAAGGGAAAGAGGAGGTTTCACTCAACAGACACAAAGGCTTATTGTCTTCCTGTAGACTGCATTTAAATTTTAGGTGTTCTATAAAAAGTTCCCAGGATTATTAATAATCAGAAAAAAATCTACATTGGTGAGGTACCTTTTGAATCCTACTGATATTCTCTGGCATCCCAAGCAAACATAAAAGACTAAAAAAAATGAAGAGTAGAGGGAAATCGTGAAATTATAACGATAAGTACAACAAGGAAAAGGTAAATTTCAGCTTTGTTTTTAGCAATGAAGGTTTATTCTACCAGTAAGGAATAACTGAAGCATCCAATTAAGACCTGAGATTTTGCCTGTCAGATTATCTATCTAAAATATGTCAAACATACAGATTAGTTTTTCAGGCCCGTCTCCTGAAAGGTTTATGCTAACTTTAATTTTCTAATTATTTTCTAATGTGTTCAAGCTAAGTGCAAGTTAATGACAGAGAGCCATTACATTTGAAGAAGGAGAAAAAAAGGGAAATGAAACCTAAAACACAATTTTTAAAATCTTGGGAAATTGTATGAGAATCTTTTGGAAAATGCCCACTGTCAGAAATGCTTGGCTACTGTGCTGCCTGAAAAGCAGACTTAAGCATACACTGAGCCAGCCCAAAGCATATTACTTTCTATTTTGGCTTCTTTGTGGAATAGCAAAAATACTGAAAGTTAGAACAAACAGTGGTTCTTAGCAACTAGAGAAATTACAGGATTAAAAAGTGTCTGGATGCTGAATAATCCAAGAAGCTCTCACTCAGATGACTCTGGTCTGAAGAGATTATAACAAAACATACAGGTTATAGGAAGCAGGCACAGAAATTCCAGAAGGAACTGGATCAGAGAGGATTATTTGATAATGAAGTACTAGCCAGTTGACAAAACCAAAGTAATCAGGCTCTCTTAGATGCTAGAAGTTCCTGTTATTATTAAAGGACAGTGTGTGAGTATGTGTGTGTGTGTTTGTGTATGTTTACTCTCATGAACTTGGTTTAATTTTTAATCACCATATAGCAAAACTGAATGGTACAATCAGGAATGTTTGCAGGCATGGATGATAAGAATATGAGGAGGGATTAAAGAAAAGTCAAAGGTAGAGCTTCACATGCAGAGATATCAGGAACATTATCATGTGTCTGGTGAAACGTCTCCTCCTCTTCCGGGCTTTCCCCATCGGATGTAGCCACACACTTATTTGGCACCTCTTTGCATGCTTTGTCAACTTCTAAAATAAATGACTTTCAGGTCCTATGCGTCTCTTCTTGCGCTTTGACTGAGCCAGGTGCCTCCTGCTTTGTGAAGGAGAAGTGGGCTATCTTGAGCCTAAAAGACTGGAATAAGCCTGGAGTACGCAAGGGCAGCACTCAGGACTGGGTGCAAATTTACCAAAAAAGCTAGAGAACTGCATGGGAGCAAACCCCTTTATCAGGCATTTGGCAAAATCCCTGCTCAGCCTATGGCAAGGAGACGTTGAACAGAAAAATCATCTGCTTTTCCCAGTTTGGGCTACTAATAAATTATATTAGGTAGAAGGTATATCTGGGGGAGAGATACCAAAAAATAGTTGACCAACGCAAACACAAAACCAAACAAAAATAGCACATCATTCATCCGGTGGTTCTATCTTCAGGGTACCCAAATTCTGCTTGGTTGCTCCTTTCTGAAATGACCTGTAGACATCTGAGATGATGACGTTAGACAATCTGAGACTGATGAAGCTATTCACTTTTGCCCCAAGGGGGAGGGGCGTATTCCCTCTCTCAGAAATGAGCTAATATTAGTTCAAGACAGTAAAGTACAAGTATTGACAATCCAGCCCTTGAATTTGACTGGAGTTCCTCTGCCCCGGTGTCAGTTAATTAGCGTTCCATTTTTCACCCCAAGCCCACATTATGTATCTCCCTATAATACAATCCACACAGCACCAACCCTACTAGTTATCTGTTCCTGGTGGAGGTCCAAAAATTTAGTATTACAGTTGCTCCCACTTGCAGCTCTGGGTTTGCTTTACTAGATGAATTGCTTTTGTGTGTAGTGGGCAGGGGGTGAGGGGTGGGTGTAGGTTTACCTGTTAAATTTCTAGTAACAACTACCATAACAACAGCATCAAAAGAATCACCTAAAAGGGCAAAAGCAACAAATACCCTTCATGTGTCCTCCCTCTACCAAATAAGTAAAATTCCCTCCTATGTTAAAGCCACCATCATGTTGCATTTGTTTTTATCAGGTTGATGTTTCCTACACATTGGTGGAACCCTGCCAGCCAGGGAGGGGTGGGGGGTGGGGTTGGAGAAGGACAGTAGCAGGAGCTGGGAAGGTTGCTTGGATTCCTACCAGCATTTAACCCCTGGTCAGACAGGAAGGTTGTTGCCTGTCATTTATAGTGCCTTCTTGGTGACTTGGAAACCATCTTTGGGCTGAGCAACAGCAGAATGTGAGTCTTTGGAAAGCATTTTCCCTTGGGGAGAAAACTAAGAGTTTTTATTCACTGAATAGACTGTATAATCTTGGAAATCCTTAGGGAATAGGCATTTCTATGTTAATTATTTGTAGGAAATCTTCACTAAGTCAAAAAAACTGGTTGGTGGAATTTTTTAGGTGATTTTTAATAAATGTAATCCCTGATTTCTACAAAGTTAAGAAAGGATAAAAATAAAATAGAAATTAAAAGATGGAATTATTTCCAAAATAAATGTGGGCTTTCAGCCTTCCTAGCTGGGTTAAATATTTCCTTTATCTCCATGAAGAGCTTAAATTAATGGGCAATCTGTGTGAGGAAATAAAATGTGAAGGTATTATAAACCAAGAGCATAAACTATGTGTGTGTGTGGTCTACAATTCCAAATTCTGACAATGTCCACAGTGTAAGAGTAAGATGCAGAGAGAATATACAGATGCCTTTGTGAGCAGGAAATGGGGAAAAAGTCCCTTTTAGTTGGGGGGCAAAACCGTGCATTTAATTTCAGTAGAAGTAGACACACTTAAATCCCTGCTGAGCGCCAGGGAGGGGTTGGATGAGCTGTCTAGAAAGCATTTTCTCTTTCTTTATAATGTTAGAAATCCTCGGACTGCATTGTGCATTGCAATGCAAGGATTCTACAGCATAAGAGCACATCAGGGCATTGAGAAAGGCTTAATGTGTTCTCATTAGAGGAGGATGGTGGGGGGGTAGGGGGTGGGGAGAGGCGCCTTGGGGGATGAAGCCGAGCTCGACCACTCTGGGAAGCATTACAATTTTGTGCCTTCTCACTTCAACTCCCTCAATCCCCTAGCTTTACATAGCTCTTTCACAGACAGTTCAGTAAAATGCCTCCCAAGCCTCGTGTAAAGAGAGCTGTGTTGTACATCGCTGCTTACAGTTTAACAGTTTGTTTGCCTTTTAAATATTTTCTTCCTTCCTGGGCTGCCTCAACAAACCTTCTTTTTCACATTTACTTCTAATCAGATGAAAGCCAGAAAGGGAAAGAGGGCCATTTGATCAATGAAAAAAAAAAAAAAAATCTAGTTGCTTTTTGAGCTATTAAGCTCCACAGAGCTACTGGTATTAAAGGTCTGGGAGGAGCAGGAAAGAGGGCTTTAAAATTGAGATTCTTCAGAGCTGGTTTGATAACCATCATCTGACAGATTAATTTACTTCAGCTTTTTTTTTTTTTAAGTTTTCTTCTTTTCTAGGAGAAACCAAAAATAGACGCTTTATTTTAAAGAAAAGTTTATTTGAGATTTGGGGATTTTAACTTGGAAAGGAAGATGGCCATGTAGGAGGACTGCCCATTAGCATCAGTTCACCATGTGTTGGAGCAAGACTGCACACCAAAGCCCAGGAACATGCTGAGGATAAGTTTCTTTAGATAAAAAATGTTGAAAATAGCTGGTGACACCTTGTGTTCATTCACTACCATGCTTCTCAGAGGGACCAATGGAATTTTGTAATGCAGAAACACAGCTAACTACTCACCTGTAAGACATGGGTTTCCCAAAATAGACTAATAACCAAAAAGAAGTGTAAATTCCACTTCATGTCATTTCCTCTTTCATTTTCCAAATCTTAATTTAGTCCAAAGATTTCCTGCTTGGAAATAATTATAAAAATATAGATAATACATATTCTAATATAGAAGCCAGCAGATTAGCTAGGACCCCCTAAGGATTGTAGTGAAGCTTAGGTCTTTGCTACGTGACTGATTATTTTGCTATGATGATTTTCCTAGGTAGAACATCATGAAAATTAGACTTACTGTTACTGGCTACAGTGAACAAGTGAATGGTTCTCAACATTATTCATTATAAAAGAATCTGGCAAAAACTACCCGTCAATCAATATATATTTCATGTTCAATATCTTGAGCTTTTTTTTAAAATTAATCAAGAAATGTTTTCTGGAGGGAAAGGGAGGGGGAAATTGTGGGCGATTGAGCCCAAATTGAATGAGAGGGTACTGAGAGTTATCAGACAGAATTCTGTCCTTACTATAATTGGACAACTGACCAATGAGGTTTTTGTGAGTTTGGGAATGAACATAAACATTTAGTGACACTAATTAGAAACAAATCTCCAAGCTTACTGGTCATTGACCATAGAAATAGAATTTCTAAGTGTTCTGAAGGATGGCCATTTTGTGTATCTTATAATTAAAAGTTACATAATATCACAGTATGGTGCTTTACTTAGGTAGATTAACTAATATTTACACAAAGTTTGTAGCCCATTTATGAATCTGCAAAGCCACCAAAACAATGTCACATATAGTTTTCAATGAACTAACAAATAAATACAGGCTGCATGACATTACTATTATATATTATGTGTTACTTTTGAATTTTTATAGCTGATTAATGCTGTGAAATAGGACAGATTACAAGGTTTTTTTTTTTGTCTTTTTTTTTTAATTTATTTTTTTCATTTTTATTGAGATTGTTTAGATACCATACAATTATCCAAAGATCCAAAGTGTACAATCACTTGCCCCTGGGTACCCTCATACAGCTGTGCATCCATCGCACTTAATTTTTGTTCAATTTTTAGAAACTTTTCATTACTCCAGACAAGAAATAAAGAGAAAGATGAAAAAAGAAAACAGAAAAGGAAACTCTAATCCTCCCCTATCCCTAACCAACCCCCCTCAATTGTTGACTCGTAGTATTGATATAGTACATTTGTTACTTTTTATGAAAAAATGTTGAAATACTACTAACTGTAGTATATAGTTTGTAATAGGTATATAGTTCTTCCCTATATGCCCCTCTATTATTAACTTCTAATTGTATTGTCATACATTTGTTCTGGATCATGGAAGTGATTTTTAGTATTTGTACATTGATCATGGACATTGCCCACCATAGGATTCAGTTTTATACATTCCCATCTTTTGACCTCCAACTTTCCTTCTGGTGACATATATGACTCTGAGCTTTCCCTTTCCATCTCATTCACACACCATTCGGCGCTGTTAGTTATTCTCACATCTTGCTACCAACACCCCTGTTCATTTCCAAACATTTAAGTTCATCCTAATTGAACATTCTGCTCATAGTAAGCAACCACTCCCCATTCTTAAGCCTCATCCTATATCTTGGTACCTTATATTTCATGTCTATGAGTTTACATATTATAATTAGTTCCTATCAGTGAGACCCTGCAATTAATTGTCCTAATGTGTCTGGCTTATTTCACTCAGTATATTGCCCTCGAGGTTTTGTCATCAACCCATTTTTTTTTTAATATGGTTTTGTTCACTCACCGTACATTCCATCCCAAGTAAATAATCGATGGTTTTCTGCATGGTCATACATTTATGTGTTCACCACCTTCACCAGATTACAAGTTTTTGCAAAAATTGTTGACAAGTTTTATATATTTATTCTTAATGAACATAAAAAAATGAATTTTCTTCTCATTCTAACATTTGCCCCCAAGTTATAATCTGGTTGGATTCTAATTTTCATAATTTCGAATTGAACAATTATTCTTTAATTCGTACATTTTAAAAGAAGCTGTCAAGTCGTACTATAGCAAAACCACTTTTTACTCAATCATCTTAACTGAAAAGAAGCAACCAAAATAATAAACAAAAAATACCTTGGACAAATAAGTAAATGATTAAGGCAATATAGCTATCTTTATTTTGAAATTTTTCGTACTGGATGTGTGTTTATTATCAATTGATTCAATGTGAGTTAAATAACTAGCTTTCATCGGGTAGCAGATTCTTATGATAGGACCTTATGCACGTTATTTTATGTTTACACACAGTGCTATGTGGTAAGTACTACAGCTATCTAAATATTAAATTTGAAGAAACTACAGCCTAACTACGTTAGATAATTTACTAAAGTTCATAATGCTTGTAATTAAAGGTGTCAGAATTCAAATCAGTTTGGTCTAATTTCAAACTTCTGTGCATTATATTATATTGATTTTCTAAAGATTAGGAAATTTCATAAATCATCCATTTCACGTTAGCCATTGGAGTGGCTTTTTTTCATAAGATAAACAGAACTGTACCATTGATTGAACGGAAGCTTTTAGCTAATATATTTCCTTGCCTAATCCACTCATTTATTAACTCAAAAAGTACTGGGCACCAATTGTCCAGATAATGCCACACTGTTTTAGGTGCTGGCAAATCTCAAACTTAAGTGAAAAAGCATGAACAATACCTGTCTTCACTGTGTTAATATTCTACTATGGACATAGGAGATAATAAAGAAGTATACAAATGAAAATAAAGATAGTTTCAGAAGATGATAAATATTATGTAATGGAAATAAAACAAGGTGACATCACTAACAGGTCTGGCAGCAATTTATCTAAGGGTGGTTGGTGAAGAATGCTCTGAGAAGTAACATGAGAGGACTCAGATGATGAGGAGCCAATCACCAAAGAGTCTGGGAAAGAAATAAAACAAGTACACTGGAGTGCTTTGAGTGAAAAGTGGACAGAGTATTATTGCCCTGGGAGTTAGAGGTTGGAAGGGGTAGATAATCTTGCAAATTATGGTAGTAGCTGTGGGTTTTGATTTAAGAGCAATGGGAAACCTCTGAAGGATTTTTCCAAGGGTAATGCATAACCTATATTACTATTACTCTTACTATTACTACTACTACTTCTACCACTATTTTAGGAAGCTTTCTCTGTTGCTATGTGAAAAATGGATTGGTAGGAGCAAAAAGATAGAATCAACACTAGGAAATGAAAGCCAAATAGATTTTGCTATACCTAAACATACGTGTGTTGAATTATATTTATTTTGTTATATCAGGTTGTTATGTTATGCTGTTATTTTATATTGTTATGTTATGTTTGTTATGTTGGTTATGTTAGCAGTCACAAATGTATGTGGAGTTCCGTGAGGCAGTATAGCACAGCTCACAGCATTCTGGTGTCAAACTGGGGTAGAATCTTGACTCTTTAACTTTATAGGTGTGTGACTTGGGTACTTTTACTAACCTCTCTGAGTCTGTTTCATCATTCGTAAATTCAGGATAATTACTGATCATATAGACCCTACCTCATTGGGTTGTTATGAGACTTCAATAAATTAATAACTCTGAAGAACTTAAAACAGCTCTTAGAGTCGTGTAAGCACTATTAAAGTGTTTGTTAACTAACATCGATTAAATATGATAAAAACCTCATAATTTCTCCTTACCAGAACTGAAGAAAACCCTTGGAGAGATCTGGCTGAGAGCTGGATTTCTGACCGGCTCACATGGCATCCTTCTTTTCCTGAGCTTTCTGAATTATCCACAGGGCCTCTTCTGAATGCCCCACACTGATCTGTGCTAAGATGTTCTTGGTTATGTCAGGCCCCTCATTACTGACTCTTTGTAGATATACTTGTTCAAAGTTCCCATTAAATGCCCAATTTTTATCAGAGACATCGCTATGGAGGTTTTGCTTCCTTCCAATGTGTTTTGCGAAATGCTGGCTGCCAGCTTCCCTTATTGCCCCAGATATTGCTGTGTGGCAGCACAGCTCTGTTGTGCCTTGGTGCAGACCAAACACTCTGCCTTTCTAATCTGCTGCCTCTGTGTTCTTTCCCACAACACGGAGTGGGAAGAGTAACTCTGAGCAGACAGATCTGGTTAAAACATAATTTTGCCTTTTGGCAGGAACTATTTAAGGCCTACCATGATGCCTAATGTTTACATGTCATGACATTATAGGAGTACTTAAGAGAAAAAAGGGCACAAAATTCAAGGCCTGAGGTGACTTATGCTGCAATAATGACCAACTAGGGTCCCTCTCATCACCGTGAAAGCTGAAAGGATCATGCGTGCAGCCCATTCACAGCACACCTGGGTATCCCAGCACAGCTCTGACCTACAAGACAAAAGTCCACATGTCATGCCCTGGAATTTGATCTCTCTTCTATTTCTCCGGTTAAGACTGAATGCTTACCCTTCAGAAATTTGAAGCCCTCGCAACGGTTATGCTATTGATTACCTCTGGACCTTTGCTTCTCGTATTTCCTTTGCTGGAATGCCCACCCAGTCCTCTTCTGCTGTTCATGTGTCACCTTTTCCAGGAAGTGTCATGGAAGTCTTCCTTGTACTCCAACATGACTAAAATGGCTAGGTGCCTGATTTCGTACTCTAAATGCACTGTTTCAAAATCACTGAGTTCCCTACCAAGTTAATGTATTCTTGAGTGGGGGAATCTTATTAAATTTTTTTTACCAGCAGATTTTTTATTTGTAAAAATAAACAAGCTAATTTCAAAATTTATATGGGAAAGAAAGAACCTAAAAGAGGCAAAATAATTTTGACAAAGAAAAAGACTTACTAAAAAGCTACAGATGTTAAGGCAGTGTGGGATTGCTATAAGGATAGATATGTAGATCCATGGAACAGAATGGTAAACCTAGAAATAGATGAACACATATATGGTCAATCGAATTTTGGCAAAGTCACAAAGGCAGTTCAATGGGAGAAACACAGCATTTTCAACAAATGGTGTCTAAACAACTGGATATTCATACTGGAAGAAAAGGAACCTTCAACCCTACTCTTCTATTCATAAAAATTAATTTAAGATGATTCTTTGATCTAAATGTACAGTTTAGAAATATAAACTTTTTAGGAGAAAATTTTTGCAATCTTTGGCAAAGATTTTTACAGATTTCTTATAAAGAACATGAAAATCACTAACCATAACAAAACCTGATAAATTGGACTTCATCAAAATTAAACACTTCATTCTTCAAAAGAAACTGTTCATTTAAGGGGTGATGGACATGTTCATTATCTTAATTGTGATGATGATTTCAGTGGTATACATATATCGAAATCATCAAATTGTACCCTTTAAACATGTACTGTTTATTTTACATAGTTTATACTTCAATAACATTGCAGTGAAAGAGAACTGGAAATAAAGGTACTATGGTCACTAAATACAACTTTAAAAAATATAAACAAAATAATACATTGCTAAGAAAATAAAAAGGCAAGCTGAAAACCAGAAGAAATTTTTAAAGTAGATACATCTTACAAAGGACTTATACCTAGAGTATATAAAGAACCCTTAATACTCAATAATCAGACAAACAGCACAATAAAAAAATGGGTTAGCAACTAAAAAGAAAACCTAAAAATTTCCCCTAAAAAAAAACATACCAGTGACTAAAAATAACAAAAAACATACCATGAATTCTCAGAGAAATGTGAATTAAAGCCACAAAAAGATACCACTACCCACCCACTAGAAAGAATAAAATTGAAAGACTGCAAATGCCAAGTGTTGACAAAGATGTGGAGTAAATGAAACTCTCATACACTGCTGGTAGAAGTATAAAAAGATACGACCACTTTGGAAAAGAGTTTGGCAGCTTCTTACAAAGCTAAGCATGCATTTAACAAATGATCTAGCAAATCTGCTCCTAGATTTTTTTTCCCATACCCCTTTTCTCCCTCTAATATTTATATATTTTTGTCTTTCTTTTATTACTCATCTGTCCATACACTGGATAAAGATAGTGTCTGTCACAAGGTTTTCACAATCACAAGGTCCCACGATAAAAGTATATAGTTACACAATCATCATCAAGAATCTAGTCTACTGGATTACAGTTCGACAGATTCAGGTATTACCTTCTAGCTAATATATCTTATTCATTTTTGAAACCCTGAAAATTTAACACAGTAAATAATGTATAGTAAATACTGGAATTATAAGTGTTGGATGGAAACTCGTGCCTTGACTTTTCTGTTTAGTATTACTAAGCATCTTCCTTAGTGAAGGGGCACGGAGAATTTTCATTATACCACTCCTCCCCCATATTGATTGCATTTTTCATATTTTCTCATTTTGCAAGTGAAGAAGCAGAGATGCTAATGATATGCCCAGGTCATGTGGAACAGGCAGAGTCGTTTCTGGACCCCAGAATTTATAAACTAAAATCCAGCAAAGCAGAATTCTCAAAATCTCACACACATACAAACACACAAAGAGTATAAAACTACCCTTTCAAATCTTGTTAAAGCACAGTTTTATATTGGGTAGTAAAAGGAAATAGAGAAGCAATGAGAAATATTTTAATATGTTTTTTATCTGTTGTTTTTCATTTTGCTTTTAATATACAACTCGATGTAACTTTAATAAGATTAAAGATGGTAACCATCCTTTGGATGGTCTAAAGTTGTATCTGAATATTTTATTTAAACATTGGGAAAATAATATCAGAATCCTACTATTAATAATTTCTCCTTTCAAAATTCACAACCCCAAAACTTTTGAGCAATCTTTTCTTATAATTAAACACATGACAAAATTGATCCACCTGAATTCAAAGACCCCAAATTTTAAAAGGACACCTCAAAAAGTAATGCTTTATGAAGGCAGTTTCCTAAGGATGCAAGTTCTGACTTTTAAATGACTGCACATTCTATTTAAATGCACATTCTGACTATTAAATTTCTAAATGAAGTTAACTTTTCCAGACTTAAGACATGTGCAATCTTTATATGGCTTAAGGTTTAGGAGGCAATAAGGACATCTTCAATATAATTTATAATTGGTTTGAAAATAGATTTGACTTAATGAAAATATCAAGTTAGATATCATTATTTTGGTATATTTCATGGCCAATAAATATTACAGACTTTTTGCTTAAAATATATACAAATGTATCAAAATATTTTAAATTTCAAAAGTAAACATCATTCCTACTCTAAGTAAAGTTAATGTAATTCCCTTTATATGTGTTCTTATTTATTGCTCTGCCATTAAGAGACTGAACATAATTATTTTGTATATTGCAAGTTATTACTCTTTGAGGTAGGTGTTGATAAAAAAAGCAGAAAATATGGATGGAATTATTTCAAATGTAATTTCAAGTGATTTCCATTTACCAGAACAACCCAAACACAAAACCACAGACACATTCCTTTTGCTTCACTCTATTTTTCTTAACTTATATTCTTGAATTAAAAATAACAAGGGAAAACTTGTTTGTTTGATTTGGCTAGTTGAATGGTAAAGCATTTGATATTCATTGAACAAAGACATGAAAATGCCTTCAGATAGTGTGGGAAAAGATGTTCTAAAATGACTTGGTCAGTAGTTCTCTAGTTACCAATATATACTTACCATGTGAATTGCCATGTAGTATTTTCTCCTATTTATTTATTTTAAAAGTGAGGTAAATATATCCATCATATACTTAAGTATTTGTTTTAATATTTCTAGTTTAATTTTTTGATAAATAACTTGGCTTTTCTCTTTCTTTCTTACTCCATATTCAATCCCTTAGGAAATCGCATCAGCTTAACATATATATATATATATATATATATATATATATATATATATACACATATACATATTTAATATTATACATATATAATCTTACCACTTTTCACCATCTCACCCACCATTTTGTAGCCTGGACTATTGCAATAGCCCCTAACTCCTCTGCCTCCATCCCACCTTTCCATCCTTGCCGACAGACATGACTCTGCAGAGCACCCAGTGTGATCTTTTCAAAACAGAAGTCAGCTTATGTTATTCCTCTGCTTCTCATCCCACGCCTCCCTTCTTGCTCAGAGAAAAAGCCAAAATGTTTGCAATGGTCTATGTTTCCCTGCTTGATTTATTTCTCACTTAACACCTCCCTGAGTTCATCTTCCACCTTTTCTCACTCTGCTCTCATCACACCAGCCTCCCTGCTATTTCCAGATGATGTCAGTCTCGTTGCAGCCTCCTGGTCATGCCTTTGCACATACTGTTCCCTTAGGGATACAAACAGCTATCTCCGTCAATTCCTTCCAGGTTTTTTTCAGATACATCCTTCTCAGTGAGGCATTAAGTACCTTACTAAATTTTAAAAAATGTTACCAACCCAACTAGGAAGTTTGTCTTCCCCTTCTTTGCTTTACTTGTATTTGTGGCATATATCATATTCTAACCTACTATAGTATTTGCTTTACTTGCTTATTTTGCATGTTGTCTGCTTCCCACCACAGCATGTAAACTTCATGGAGACAAGACTTTTGATCTGTTTGTACATTATTGTGTTCTCAGTGCCTAGGTGTGCCTGGAGCAAAGTAAGTACCTAATACTGTTTGTTGAATAAGTGGATGAATGAGTGAATGTAAGAGAAAAGAGGGCTTCAGAAAATGAAAATCCTTGATGCATAGTTAGAACTCAACAACATTTGTTGAACAAATGAGTTTTTGAAAGAATGCTTTTTGGAGAGTTTTTTTAAATTTTTTTTTAATATGATTCTTAAATAATTATTACTTAAAAACTGCTTATTGAAGTAAAAGTGTATTTGTTGTCCAGTCTTCTTGTAAATATGTATTTGTTACAGCTTGAATCAGTTATAACAGGAAGATGGAAATGTGATTAATGACACCTAATTTTTTTTCCTATGAAAACTAAAATGTAGGGCTCTGATTTCCTGATCTGTTGTTTTACTTTGCTTTTTCTTGGACCTAGGAAAAAAGGAAACTGGCACACTTGCCTTCCTGCTGCTGCCATGTTAAGCATGCTCACTTCCCAAGCTCCTGCAGATGAAAGTGCAATTGCAGGGAAGGTAAATTGATTGCAGTTAACCTCAGGACTTACCCTCAGGCTGGGGTATGCTACCTTCTTTTCTAGGATGTGCCACCAGGGCTGTAATACTTAGTTGATGAATACATATATCATACAGCAGAACATATTTATGGGATAAAGTACATAAATCATGTAGAAAAACACGCATTATACTGAGATGATCAAATTATAAATGAAGCACATAAATCATAAGATTACACTGTTGAATTGTATCAGGAAACATAAATTATATAGCGAAATCCCAGGGTCACTGGAGAGTTCACAGAATAATGAAATGAGCTCCTGTAACTTAAGGAAAAGTGGAGTATCTCAGTGAAAAACCCTTCATGTATCACGTTGAATATTCCACTTAATCTGATTTTATCTCCTACAGTTCTTGTATACAAGGAATCAAGGCTGCACAATATTGGAGAGGGGGAAATAAACAAACAACAAATACAAGATTGAATGATGGTGTGCTGCAAGTATATTTAAAAAAATAGAAGCTTTCAGATATAATGAAAATCTGCAGCCAAGTATTTCAAGTCCAAGTTGGAAAGAATGGCAGTTCCAAAGTCTGCTACAATTCAGAAGGGCAATGTCTCATCCTAAAATGAAGAATGTCTTGAATCTCAAGAAGAAGGTCCTAGAAAGAGAGGAGAGATGAAAATAAGATTGGTTTGCTCAGAATGTAGTTAAGCAATTGAAATTCGGATTGATACAGTACATTAAATAATGAAGAACAAAAACATTTTATGTTATGTATATAGAAAGATTTTGTTTACTTTCCTTTGGAAATAATTTTTTTTTTTTGCATTTGACCTGACTTTCAGTTGTGCTTTTTAAACGAAAGTCACAAGCTGGTAGAGGCCATTCTGTATGGTTTCAAGTGAAGCCTAGGGTAAGAGAGGCTAAGATATAGAACAATAATACAAATCAAATCACTCTCACAAAGTTTCTTAGTGCAATGTTGGTCCATGTGAATTATGTTCTCACTAAAGCAAGGGCCTAGAGTTCACATCCATCCCCAGCACTGGTGAGTTAGGGTTATGGTCAAAGCTGGGTGTAGGAAGGGATTCCTTAGTCATAAAAAAAGTGTTTGACCCACTCTATTCCTCAGGGCAATAGAGAGCCAGAGCTAACTGAATTTATACAGTGGGAATTGATAGTTTATTGCTGACCCTGGAGGGGCAGGGGCACTGACTCACATCCTACTTCTGGCTTTCCTTGGCATTTGTTACTGCAGATAAAGGTAGATTCTGTCAAGATATGCTACTGGTCCTAGAATACAATTGTGTCAAAATGCAAGTGCTAAATTTTATTTGAAGGGAAGCAATAAATTGGTGCCCCCAAACACCCCCTGCCTTCCCTAAACATCATATTTCAATTTCTCACTGCTACTCATGCTTAGCAATGGTTAACACACTAGTAGCAAAGTTAAAAGATATATCCTGTTAATTGTGCATAAGTCAATGTAGAAGAAACTAAAACTAAGGACACCTAGAACTCCTTTGTCTTCAATAGCAAATGAAGTGCAAAATCATAGTAATAAAATAACTAATCCATAAAAATGTTTAGTTTGTTATTTGTAAACTCAGTTTTGGCCTGCTAACCAAAGCTGTTTCGTCCCTCCAAACAGCCGTAAATGGTTAAATCTGCCCAATATAAGTATAATCACTTTACTCCATGATCTATGTGTTTCATTAGTTGAGGTACACATTTTGCTATAATAAATGTGCTTCAGTAAATGATCTATGTATTTCTTTCTGAAATGTATGTGTTTCACTAGAAAAGGTATGTGTTCATCAACTATGAATAATGTTCCTAACGGCACCACATTATATTACTTGGCTGGTATCAGCACGGCATTACACATCCATTCCCTCATGACCACAAGCACTGCATCTGCAAGAAGACACATATCAGACCCTGTCATTTTCAGGTGCTGATGCACACGTGCATGAACTCTGCCGGCTTGGGAAACGCAAACGCAAGAGAGGGGGTTGGAGTCATTTTGTAGGTGAGTATGTTTGTTAAATGAGCAGGAAACAAGGGCTTTTTCTAGTCCTAGCCCTTTATAACTCAGAGGAGGAAAAACAATACAGCAAAACACAGTAGAAATTGTATTGCTTCTCATAGGCAAATGCCCTTTCATTTTCTTCAGTTAAAAGTATTACTTGTGATCATGGAGGAAGTCATATAATTTCAAGGCAAACACTTCGAACCTTTTTTATTTATTTGACTTAAATATTAATATATCACCAATTTCCCGATTTCAGCAAATTGATATCTAAAACAATGAAGTGAAATTATCTTTGCAGAGTGAACTTAATTAATTGCTTAAGAAATTAAATGCACTATCCCTTCTGTAAAAGGTAATGTTGACAGCTCATTGTTGAAAGGTTCTATCATAATTTAAAGGGAAAAGAGAGTTCTTTCTTAGGTACACTAAAACATACAGTAATTTACCTTTCAACATATTAAAATTCAAACACAGCAATTACCCAATTGAACCTGTGACCAACTTTTTGTGGCCCCCAAGGTATCTGGAAATAATAATTAACAAACAAACCTTTTGGTTGTCTATAGAAATCTTTTAATTTTTTAAAGGGAGTATGAGTTTCCTCGAAAAAACTATCAATGTTTTGAAGTGTGCCTGATTCTTAGACATGACTATTAATTTCAGAATTATAACCTCTCTACACCTTTCTTTATTGTGGTAAAGAGCCTGAAATTGAATGCACAGGGTATTTGTTAATATCATGAACAGACAGAATAAATTATAATCTGCTCTTCATATAAACGTGTTAATTATGAAATAATCACTATTTTTAACAGATTAAAAACTAATGCTTTGATATGAAATTTTGATTTAGAAATCATTTTTAAGTAAACACAGAACACTCCTTTACATGTGACATCAAGTGATTCATTTTACATCTCTCCATTAGTGACCTAATTTTTTCTCTACTTTATATCCATCATTGCAGATATTTCTTTCATTGATACCTACTTTTTACACTTTTTATTTACTAAAATGACTGAAACCTGGGGGTTAATTCTATGTAATGTGAATTAGGAATTTCAACAGATCTTATCAGCTATCAAGTAATTCATTTTATATTTGAGACATTTTCTAAATAGGATTAGTTCACACTAAATAGTTTTGCAATAAGTAATGCAGTGTTTTTGGAGAATTGCTATAATTTTTCTAGAATGTTTTGATGATACAATTGTTCTAATTTTTTGAAGAATGTAAACATTCACATATAAAAAAAAGCTTCTGGATAAACGCAATCTTCTGATAAAATTAATTCAGTATTAAAAATAGTTGAATTCAATCTATGTGTAAAACTGGATCAGTTGCTGATGTTTCAGGAAAACCCAGGAGCCATTAAAGAAATCAAAAATGTTGATTTATACTTAGGGATCAGACATAGTCCATTTCTTTAATGTGCATTACACTAAGTACTGTTTGGTGATCTTTTGGTTTAAGACAGTGTTAAATAGTAAGATTGTAATTACTTTGCTTGACATTTTGTATATCACTAATAGGTAAATTGGTTATGGTGGCCTGTAATTTGTGGCTTAAAAACAGAATCAGACAATTGTATTATACCTATTTTTAGAACTTCCCACCTGGAGATTTAAAAAACTTGAATGCATTTCCCTCTACCAAGTCAGGGTAACAGCCTCAAATAAAGATACATGATCTTAGGCTAAAGGACAATACATGACTTATTAAGAAGTTCTCATTGGCTCAAATTAGTCTTAAGTGAATAGTTTATAAGCAAGTTCCTAGAGGCCTTAAATGGTCTAAGTAATAAACATGCAACCAACTTCATTCAACTCTATGTATGATTCTGTATTTAAGAAAGTCTTTTTGGTAAAGATTCCTGAAGACTAATACTGAGAATTAAGCTGAACTGAATATATGCCACTTTGTGAAAAATGAAAAAAACAATATACATTCACACTTTCAAAAATATATTTTTTTTAGATTTCCATCACACGTAGGTCCCTAATACATTTACACTTTTTAATATGGTAAATTTTTTGCTTTAGTCCAAATTAATTTTTGATTAATCTATTTTATGGGAACTGATAACATATTTACAATGTTTACTGAATACTAAGTATGAGCTGAATTGCATAAATCTCTGGCTTGGAAACCTGGATGTTTCCAGCAACGGATACCCTGGCATTTTTCCTCTGGCTTCTACAATACTATGATGGCTATGTCATAAGCTTTGCTACAAGGAAAAAAAAAAAATCTCCAAATACTCTGGGGTGAAAAAAAAGAAGTTGAACATTAAATAAAACTTGAATATTCCTTTAAGAATTTTGCAGATGTTAATACATTTAAAAATAGGGTTAAAATCAGGTTGTATTAGGCCAAACACCTTAAATTGCTAAGCAGTTTCAAGGTGACATTTTGGTCATCAGCTGCAGCCCATTATCTGGGGGATAAATCAATTTGCAGCAGCTCTGGACAGCTATTTGACTGTGGAGCAGAGCAGCTTACTGTAGAAGCATGTTAAAAGTTAAAAGGCCAGAGTCCTGCTGACTACACACAGGATTTTTTTTAAGGCAAAACCATTACACAACCCTGTCTGGCTCAGAAAGCATCAAGCTACCCGTAAATCCATCCCACCTATTAGCCAATTTGATATGCTTCCTTTTCTATTTTGCTTGTTAAGGATGGCACATATTATAGAAACTTGTCTATATTCAATTTTTTTCTTTCTTTTGGCAAATAATTCTCTTTAGAGGTTTAGTTAGTGCTTCTGGCTATGGCAGAACTAGCACTTTTATGGTCTTTTAATCTGTGAAAAAGATTGTCCTTGGTTTCTTTAAAAGGTCAATATCAGATACAGAGTTTTCTTTAACTGTAAGTAGAATGGTGCTGTATGAGATAAGGAGGCTTGCAGCAAATTAAAATAAAGAAGGTGTACAACTTGCCACAATTATTCCTTTGCTTGTTTATAGCCTAGAAATTATAAAAAATTTTGCCTTTATTTCTCTCACTTGACGCAATAGTTTGCTTTTCAAATTTGAGACCGAGGTTTAGAAAGTAAAATAATTTCCTTTGTTGGATTTTTTTAAGTTCATATGTTAGTAGATCTTGAAAATGAATGACAGACAGAGAGGAAGGGAAGAGGAAGGATCTTTATGAAAAAAAAAAAGATATTTCTGAATTTAATTGGAAATAATATATACAAATGCAAGTATGGTAGCAATTGTGGTTCATTTAATAGATCTACTTTTTCACAATGTGGTACATCCAATAAAACCTCAAACGCATGAGAAAATGTATAAAGATGGTTTATATTCTGTAGAGTGGTGTAATATAATAGGGACCAGTTATTGTTGTTGAAGTCAGAATAATGAATTCTGTCACGGTGCAGACAATATTCATTGTAAGTGAATCATTGCCATTGAAAACATGGCATTGTTGTGGTTTGAGGGTTGTATTGAACAACTTCAATAGTCATCATGTGGGTAAAAATTGTATATGAATATATGGCCCATTTTCAATGTCCACCCCAAAATGTTAATGTGATGATACAGTTAATGGTAATAAAATACGATTATTATTTTCCAGAAGAAAGAAAACTTATTTATATGTGCTAAAGATGCTTGCTGGAAATCGTTGATTTAACTCCTCCCAATGTTAAATACAAAATACAAATACAATTATCATAATATTTTCAGCTTTGATATGGTTTGGCCATATATTAAATTTTTCAATTTTCAAACATGTTGGGTTAAATTAGTGTAAATCCTTGGCGTGGGATTATTTACTGCATTTTGCATAAATGTTTCATGAGAAAGGCTGGAACTAAGGATTGCCTTTAAATTATGGACAAAAAAATTAAAGAGCATAGAGATTGATTATAAAAGATGTGAGTGAAAAGTATTTCAGGTTCACAAATGTGTACAATTAGCTTACAAGAATCAGTAGAGACAGCAATTTCAATTTAAATTATGAAATCATGTAAATATGTACAATTTTTGGCTAGAAGCCCTCTTTTCAAATCTATAGAAATACTATTGATGCACAGTGTGGTAAAATCCTGAACACATGAACCTTGAGAATCCACCTGGGAATACACTTACATTCAAATGAACAATGCATGCTAATAATTATAACCAACATCCACCGACACCTCATACATATCCTTGACACCTAGTCAGTGTTTACTGAGAACATACAGTACATATCTTATCAACACTTCTATTCTACAGATGAGGAAACTGAGTTGCAGAGAAGTTAAATCCTTTACCTGCAAATAAGTAGTGTTTTGGAGGTTGCTAGTCATCCCCCAGTACCTATCTTCTCTCTCCCTTTAGTAATAGAAACCTTAAGATTGCGTTAGGCATAGGGCTCAAATCTCAGCTAGGGACTGTATTTCCCTCTCTACTTGCAGTTAGCTATAGCTGTGCTAGTACATTTTTGCCAATAGTTTTGAGCTAAAGTCCATTGTGTGCAACTTCTGGGTCTTATCTTTAAAGGGAATGGATATTACTTGGCCACATGTCTGAGAGCTGTGTTATGAGAACAACATGATGCAAGGAGCCTGGGACACAAGACTATGAAACTATAGTGCCAGGTCAGGTCAATGTATCCACACTTATAAATGAGAGGGAAATAAACTGTCTGAACTGTCCATTTTATGCTTCCATATTTAGGACTTCCCTTTCTCTCTCTTTCAGCAATCTAATAGGTGTCCCAACTAACCCAGTGTGAGAGCTTGGTTTCAAATTCCAATCAGTTTAACTCCAGAACCAAATCTCTTAACCACCATAACTAGTCCAATTAAAGTGTTGTTTTGTAGGATATGTAGGATCCTTCTGATTTAGGAATTGTTCCAGTTAGTAATGTATGTCTACAGAATTGTTGGATCAACCAACTTTAGCAGAGAAGAACCACAAAAAAGCCAAGAAATATTGTAGGATAATTGTAGTAGACCATACTAATATTATTTTTATTTGAACTTATTTTCCCCAAATACTCCACACATAGGAATATGCAAAACACGACAAACATAGATGCTGTTTCATTACCAACAATTCATTCCTTTAGTTTGGACCTTTGTTTTATAGTTATTCCTTCAAAGCTCTCTATTTCATCCCTTGTGGGCGTCTGTGTGCTCCCTTCTATATTTCTTCCAGGATTTCTGATTTCTTAGGGTCCTTATGTTGCTCTCTCTTGCTGCCTCATTCAATATTAGACATCTTCAAGTCTTCAAAAGCTTCCAATAATTTATAAATCAGTCCTGTAAATACACTTCCTTAATCCAAATTAGATAGTATCTTAGTTTCCTGGCTGTGATCAACCAATACTACAAAATAAGTTGGCTTAAGCAATGGGAATTTATTGGTTCCCGGTTTTGAAGCTAGGAGAAGTCCAAAACTGAGGTGTCAGCATGACGACGCTTTTCCCCTGAACGCTGCGGCATTCTAGGGCCGGCTGCTAGAAATCCTTGGCTTTTTCATCACATGGCAACACACATGGCAGCGTCTTCCCCTTTCTCTTCTGGGTTCCACTGAATTCCGGCTTCTGCAACTTCTTTTCCAGGTGGCTTTCTTTCTCTATGTTTGAATTTCATTTTGCTTATAAATGACTCCAGTAATCTGGATTAAAATCCAAACTGATTCAGTTGGCCATGCCTTAACTAAAAATGACATCTTCAAAGGTCCTATTTACAATGGATTCACACCCTCAGAAATGCATTAAGATTAAGAAAGTGATTTTCCGGGTACATAATTCAACCAGACATTTGGTAGTTAAATTTTAAATTAAAAAAATAAAATCATAAAATGTATGTGAAGGTATAATTCTGTTTTAGGGAGCTCAAATAAATGTAATAATTGCTATATTTTATACAGACTCTTAAGATGAAAAATAATGTTTTATTGTATGAGTTCTGTATTGTTCTCTCCTTTGTAGATATAATATAAATTTTATGTTTGATAATGGCAAACAATAATGACTTGTAGGGCATTTGAAATGTGCATACTTCTAAGACTTTTAAACTATTGCTTGAAAAATACTACTATACCCTCCTGCTATAGTTGTATTTGATGCATACATATCTTTCTTAAAGGTTCTTAATTCAACTTGACAAATATTCTTCAAGATTTGTGTTTCACAGTAAGTGCTACAATTCTTTGGATTATTTTTCACAGAAGAGTGGCAAGCATCCTTGACTTATGCTACAGGACAGAAGTGGACAGGAGTGGAAGCTGTAAAGTATTTGGGTTCCAGTGAACTGGTATGGCAATAAACCTTGAATCTCTGTCAAGTGGCTTCATGAATAACTATGGCTAAGTCAGGCTGTCAAAATGGTATTGATAAATAATTTTTAGCAATTCACAACACAGCAGTGAGTTTTGATGCCATAATAACTGAGCTTTACAAAAACCAGCTAATACCATGTCTCCATTTATTTCCATTCCATGAAGACCTGGGTGTAAACATTCTATAACTGAACTTTAGCAGTTTTTAGAAATTAAGGTAAATACCTCCTTGTCTTCTCTCTACCTCTCAGCTTTATATTCATTTCTCTCTCTTCATAACAATACTATTTAATTTCATTCAACTAACAGTCAATAGATTCCTCTGTGCCCCAGTAAAAAGAAAAGAGCAAGTGAACCGTTTGTCAACATATCTATCATTTGTGGATTAATTTCAAAACGAGTACTTTAGAGAACTTTCATACAAAAATATCTTCTAAAATATTTCATGTTATATATCATTATGTGCACTTTTGAAAAATAAAACCCATAAGGGCATCTACTGGCTAGGGTGTGGAACAGTTTTGTTATAAAAGTTGATATTGTAATTGTATTTATAAAACAGAAGGCTACTTATATTCTATGGTGCGGTGATTATTACTATGTAAATGACATCTTACTGCCATGTTTGTAATAACCACTGTCTTGCTAACAGTTGAAGTATGATACCTCACCCACATAATAGAATAGAACCAAGCAATAACCATTTGTTTACTGGCACCCCAGTTATCTAAAAGTGAATGGCTTTGTCCAGAGTACCTGATTGCTCTCTGGGAAAAGTGATAGACTCATTATCTATTACATCTATGTGGAGAGACTTTCTAGCCAACATCATAGGATTAATGGTGTCCCTGCCCAAGTAATTTTAAAAATTGAGGTAAAATCTGTATGCCAAGAAACACATAGATCTTAGGGGTATAATTCAATGAGATTTTATTCACATATAAACCTCTCTAACCACATCATTAACATAAACATTTATCTCACCCCAGTTCACTCGTGTGCCTTTCCATCTAATCCCCACCCTCTCCTCAGAGGCAAACTACCATTCTTCTGTTTTCTATCACCAAAGATGTTTTGCCTATTCTTGAACTTCTTAAACATGGAATCACATAGCATACAATTATTGAGTGATAGTGGTAGTTTCTTTGTGCAACATAATCTTTTTGTGATGCATCATTGTTTTTGTGTGTATCCGTAGTATATTTTAATTGCTGAGTGGTATTCCAATATATGAATATGCTATTTGTTTTTCCATTCTGCTATGACAGATATTTATATTATTTCTAGTTCCTTGCTATTTTGAATAAAGCTATTTAAAATATTCTTTATAAGTCTTTTGGGGACTGTATGTTGTCATTTTTCTTGGGTATTAGGAGTAGAATTGCTAGGTCAACGGGGGTTGGGTACATGTTTAACTTTATAAGAAACACCTGTTTCTACATTCTCAGCATCAATGAATTAGAATTCTGATTGTCCCACAACCTATTTGTTGGTCTTTTTCATTTTAATTATTCTACTCTGTGTGTGATAATGTCTCATTTTGGTTTTAATTTCTCTTTCCTTGACAACTAAGGATGTTGAACAACTTTCTCATGTGCCGATTGGCCATTTGTATCTCTTCTTTTTAGAAGTGCCTAATCAAGATGACTCTTCATTTTTAAACTAATGGTTTGCCTTTTATTATTGATTTGTAGATGTTCACTATATATTGTGAATACAAGTCCCTTGTCAAACTTACATTTTTCGAATAACTGCATTTTTCAAAATGGTGGGTGCTTGATGAGCAGAGGTTTTAAATTTTGATATAGTCCATTTTATCAATTTTTGATTTTATGGTTAGTGTTTTTATATGTCCTGCCTACCTATCTCAAGTTCATAAAGATATGCTCTTTCTAGTTTTAGCTTTCATATGTGAGTGTATGATAGCTTGAATTAATTTTTGTGTGTGGTATGAGGTAAGTGTTAATGTCTATTTTAAATATTCTAATCTATTTTTCTATTGGAATTGAAAATATTTTCATCCCTCATTGAATTGTCTTGGAACTTACATATGTGAATCTATTTCTGTTGTACATATTCTGTTCCATTGATCTAGTTATATCCTTACATCAATATCACATTGCTTGATAACTATAGCTTTATAGTAAGTCTTGAAATATGGTGGTCTAAGTACTTCAATTTTGTTCTTTTCAAGATATTCTTGGCTATTCTAGGTCCATTGTATTTCCGTATGGATATTAGAATCACTTGTCGAAGCTTTTAAGGAAGTCTGTTGAGATTTGATGGGCATGCATTAAATCTACTCATTAATTTGGGAAAATTGATATCTTAGGAATATTGAGTGTTCAAACTCATAAAAAGGGTTTATTTCATCATTAATTTAAGTTTCATAATATTTTCTGTGTAGAGGTCTTTGCATTTATTTTGCTAAATTTATTACGAAATGTTTCATATTTTTGATTCTATGGTAAATCAAAAATTTAAACTTCAATTTCCAAATACAATTGATTTTCATATGTTGATCTTGTACTTCCAGCCTTGCTAAATTTACTTTTAGTTCTAGACACCTTTTTGTATGTACTTATCATTTTCTACAATGCTAAGGTACAGTGTTTTCAAGAAGAATTATGTATGTGAATAAAAAGAATTTCACTTTTTTCTTTTCCAGTCTTTATGTCTTTTATTTCTTTTTCTTGTTTAAATGCACTGGCTAGGGCATCTATTACAATATTGAATATAATTTGTAGATTTGTCTGTCTCTCTATTTAGTTATGTTATTGCTTTTCCTTCATGCATTTTGAAGCACTATCATTGGATGCATAAATAGAAGTGTGATGGTCTTCCTCGTGGATTTACCTTTTCATAAGATGTTTCCTATTCATCTCTGGTAATATTCTGGTCCTAAAGTCTATGGTATATGGTATTAACATAGCCACCCTATTTTTCCTATGCTTATTTCTACATGGTGTATCTGTTTCCATCGTTTTACTTTAAATCTATCTGTATATTTGCATTTAGGGCATGTTTCTTGTAGGTAGCATATAGGTGGGTCTTTGTTATTATTTTTACTTTAAAAAGTTAGCTATATTTGAATGAAATTGATGTAAAAAGATAATCTTTTATATTACCCTAAAATTTAGCATTTTCAGGTTTTTTTTTCTTTGTAGTTAGTTATCTTTATTTTCAGAGTGGTACACCTAGAAAATTCACATAGCCATAAAATAGGCAATTAAAATTAGTAAGAGCTTATTAAGGTGAATGCATATGATATATATAAAGAATTAATTTCTTCTCTATACCAGTAATAACTAATAATTGTAATTATAAATGAGAACAAATCCTATTCTAATAACGACAATATTGCCTTTCTGAAAGTTTAATTTGTATTTATTTATAGCAAACACAATGCATTTCTCATTCATTTAGCCAATTAATCCAAAGAAAAAAGTGAAATACTATGATTACAAGTATGTTAATAAAACAAACTTTTTTGGAAAATATACAGAAAAGATATTTTCAGCACCTTTTAGAAGAATTTGGTATAAAACAAAGGTAAATAAAACATTTTTGAAATGACAACATCAGTTTACCTATCTTGCATTCTTCCAGAAAGACATTTGAACTTATTATCCTGGCTTAAGAATAGAACAGATAAACAAATCCTGCAATTATTCTCTTTCATCCAAAGCAATTTACTGTATTAGCTAAACTTCATGAAGTCCATGTGGATATGTTTTGGTAAAAGCAATAAATGCAAAATTAAGGCAAACCTGTGCTGGTATCAGGTAAACATCACATTTTAAAAGGACCTTCATTACCAAAATGTGTTTAACATTCCCAGACTGATATGTTTCAAAAGGCCCCTTCATACCCACTGCACATATGATCCTCACAGTATTCATGAAGGAAAGACAGTGAGATTCCCATTTTACTGAAGAGAAAATTAAGGCACAGAAGAGCAACTCATTCAAGATCACAGAGCTTGATCAATGGCACAAACACATTTATCAATGGCCTTGTAATACAGGACAGGGATCCCTGTTGACGAATTTACCTTCTTAACTGCATTTAGATATGATCCAGGTATTAAAACCAGTGTGAGTTCCTTGAAGTCCAGAAAACAGACTCCAGCCATAAGAGTGATGAGGAGAGGCAACTCAAGATTGATCAAATGTTACACAAGTTACAGTACAAATTGGAATAGAGAGGGCAGGTGATGCTAGAAAAGGGGAAAGATGATTAGAAAGATCACAATATGGCAAGGTTCCACCAAAACCGAGCATAAACTAGAATAAAGAAATACGATCTTCGTTGGAAAGCCAATATTCAGAACAAAGGAGGAAAATCGGTAGAACTAGAGAGGAAATTATTCATCTCAGTATCTATAAGTGTTTGGTACACATCTCCAAAAATACAAATAATTCTCCTGATACTTCCTTGAGGTAGACAAATATTAAGAATGAATTGAGTTCATGTTAAAAAAATTAAGAAATACTGAGGAGAGGCCTTATTTTAATGCCACCTGTGAAAGCATTTGGATTATCTGGAAGAATGCCTTTCAATAAAGTGCTCAGATACCATTTTTATTCTTACATTTAAAGGTTGATATTAAGTATCTGTTGGTAAAGGACCAAAGCCAAGTTAGGGTTTTATTAAAAAACCTACCAAATTTCACAGCAAGTTTTTTTTTTTTTTTTTTATTAAATTCAGTTTTATTGAAATACATTCATACACCATACAATCATCCATGGTATACAATCCACTGTCCACAGTATGATAACATAGTTATGCGTTCATCACCACAATCTATCTCTGAACATTTTCCTTACATCAGAAAGAACCAGAACAAGAATAAAAAATCAAAGTGAAAAAAGAACACCCAAATCATCCCCCCATCCCACCCCGTTTGTCCTTTAGTTTTTATCCCCATTCCTCCACTCATCCATGCACTAGATAAAGGGGGTGTGATCCACAAGGTCTTCACAATCACACTGTCACCCCTTGTAATCTACATTATTATATAATTGTCTTCAGGAGTCCAGACTGCTGGGTTGGAGTTTGGTAGTTTCAGGTATTTACTTCTAGCTATTCCAATACATTAAAGCCTAAGAGGTGTTATCTATATAGTGCATAAGAATGTCCACCAGAGTGACCTCTCGACTCCATTTGGAATCTCTGGCCTCATTTGTTTTTTTTTTTTTTTTTAATCTTCATTTTATTGAGATATATTCACATACCACGCAGTCATACAAAACAAATCGTACTTTCGATTGTTTACAGTACCATTACATAGTGGTACATTCATCACCTAAATCAATCCCTGACACCTTCATTAGCACACACACAAAAATAGCAAGAATAATAATTAGAGTGAAAAAGAGCAACTGAAGTAAAAAAGAACACTGGGTACCTTTGTCTGTTTGTTTCCTTCCCCTATTTTTCTACTCATCCATCCATAAACTAGACAAAGTGGAGTGTGGTCCTTATGGCTTTCCCAATCCCATTGTCACCCCTCATAAGCTACATTTTTATACAACTGTCTTCGAGATTCAAGGGTTCTGGGTTGTAGTTTGATAGTTTCAGGTATCCACCACCAGCTACCCCAATTCTTTAGAACCTAAAAAGGGTTGTCTAAAGTGTGCATAAGAGTGCCCACCAGAGTGACCTCTCGGCTCCTTTTGGAATCTCTCTGCCACTGAAGCTTATTTCATTTCCTTTCACATCCCCCTTTTGGTCAAGAAGATGTTCTCCGTCCCACGATGCCAGGTCTACATTCCTCCCCGGGAGTCATATTCCACGTTGCCAGGGAGATTCACTCCCCTGGGTGTCTGATCCCACGTAGAGGGGAGGGCATTCACAGCAAGTTTAAAACGTTTTATAACGTCTCCATCAGGACCACATTTTCCCTTCTCATTCCCTGCAAACTCCTCCTCAGCTGTTCAAGTCCTGGCTCAAATAGACTCTACTGCAATGTCCTTCCTGACTCCCCGTTAGATGCAGTGTGTTCTGCTTGCCAGAAGCTGGAAGCCCACTGTTGGAATCAACGTGCTGGCACTGTTTGCATGCTTCTCTCCTCACTGGACTATAAGCAGAGAAAGCCTGATTTTCATTTTATAATCTACAGGACCTGGCATTTAGTGGATATACAGATTAACAAATAGGACATCTGATACATAATCTCTCCAGCATTTCATTTTATCTAAGGTGAAAACACTTTGAAGTTTGCAGTTCTTCATATGAAATTCAATCAAATATCCTCTAACCTATTTCTATTCCCATTTTCCCCAGGAAGAATTAGTCTTCCAGGTCAATTAAGTAAGTAAATCCTCCTTTTCAACCTCATTATTTTCAAAATTACATTTATTTCATTAAAATATCCTTATGCATTTACAAGTGAAACTAAGTCCCAAGAAAGGCAACCAAACGTAATTCTCAATGATATAAAAACAAATCCTTCGGATCCAGGGTTCTTTATTCCTTCCTATAGATACAAGTTGTATCTGGTGTTGTTTCCCTTTAACATGAAGAATTTCCTTTACTTTTCTTATAGGGTAGCTCTCCTAGTGACTAATCTGCTCAGACTTTGTTTATGTAAAAATGTGGGGTTTTTTGGCCTTATTTTTTTGAAGGAATTTTTGCTGGATATAAAGTATGGAGTGACAATTATTTCCTTTCAGCTGTTAATTCATTGTCTGACAGCTTCTATTATCTCTAACATGAAGTCTGCTTTCACTTGTGTTATTATTACTCCATGTAATGTCTCTTCTTCCCATGGCTGCTTTTATGATTTTTCCCTTTATCTGTGGTTACCATAAGTTTTCCTATAATTTGACTATGTGTGATTAGCTAGGCAACTAACTTGTTTGGGTTTTGCAGAAGTTCTTGGATTTGTAAGTTGATGTTATTTCACAAATTTGGGAAATTCATAGTTGTTATTCATCAGATGTATTTTCTGCTCCATAGTCTCTCTTCTCCTCCTTTAGATTCTAATTACATGTGTATTGTAATGTTTGATGCTCCTACAATTTCCTGAAGATCTGTTAAATTTGTTTTCAACATTTTTTCAGTATTTTATTCATATTTCATTAATTTCTATTCATCTGTCTTTAAGTTTATTAACTCTTTATTCTTCAGGATCTGATCTTCTCTTTTTATTTTATTTTATTTTTTATTTTGAAATAAATTCAAACTTACAGGAACAGTTGCAAAAATAATACAAACCCCATACACAGAACTCCAGCATAACCCAACCCCCCTCCACCGATACCCCGATCTACCAACTTTAATATTTTGTCACTTTACCATTTCTTTCTTTCCCTCCCTGTCTATCATCCATCATCTATTACTCTGTCTTGTGAACATATAAGAGCAAGTTGCGCACATCCTTTAACAAATAATATAATTCACATATATATTTCCTATGAACAAGAATATTCATTTATGTAATCACATTAAGTGTAGTTAAGAAGTTGAAGAAATTTAACATTGATATAAAGCTTACATTTTGTATTTCATTTTTTTCCTTATGTCCCAATTGTGTTCTTTTGAGCCTTTTCTCCTCTATTCTTAGATATCGTCCAGGATTGTCTATGGCATTTAATTGTCATTATTTATTTAGACTGTCTTTTTTTTCAATTGTGGAAACATATCTACAGCATAATCTTCCCATTCCAACCCCTCCCAAGCATTCCATTTAGTGGGATTAATCACATTCACAATGTTGCAATGCCATCACCTTCCCACCATCCACTACTAGAAATTTCACTTCAATCTTAAGAGAAACCCTACACTCATTTCTTATTAACTCCCCATTGCCCCTTCCCCCACTTCTCATAACCCATACTCTACTTTTCATCTCTATGATCATATTCTCTGATACTTTCTTTGTGTTTACCATGGGGCTTAAATTTAATATCTTAAGTCTATAACAATCTTGTTTTTCTTTGATACCAACTTAACTTCAATAGGACATGCAAACTATGTTCCTATACACCTCCATTCCCCCACCTTTATGTAGTTCTTGTCAAAAATTACATATTTACATTGAGTCCAAAACCACTGATTTATCATTACATTTTATGTATTTTAGATCCTGTAGGAAGTAAATAGTGGAGTTACAAATCAAAAATACAGTAGTATTGGTATTTATATTTGCCATGTGATCTTTACTGGAAATCTTTATTTCTTCATGTGGTTTCAGTCAATCGTTTAGTATCCCTTCCTTTCAGCCTGCACAATTCCCTTTAGCATTTCTTATAGGACTGATCTACTGGTGATGAAGCCCCTCAGCTTTTGATTATCCAGGAATGTTTTCATCTCCGCCTCATTTTTAATCTCCAGGTGTTTATGAATTTTCTAAGTCTCTGATGGTTATTGACTTCTATTTGTATTCCATTGTGGTCAGAGAATGTGCTTTGAATAGTTTCATTTTTTTTTTTTTTTTTAATTTATTGAGGCTTGTTGTATGTCTCAGCCTATGGTCTATTCTGGAGAAAGTCCATGATCACTAGAGAAGAATGTGTACCCTGGTGATTTGAGATGTAATGTTCTATATATGTCTGCTAAATTTCTCTCTCTCTATCTCTCTCTCTCTCTCTCCTTTCTTTGTTTGTCAGTCAGTAGGGCTCCCTTTAGTATCTGAAGTAGGGCAGGTCTTTTATTAGCAAAATCTCTCAGCATTTGTTTGTCTGTGAAAAATTTAAGCTCTCCCTCAAATTTGAAGGAGAGTTTTGCTGGGGAAAGTATTCTTGGTTACAAATTTTTCTCTCTCATAATTTTAAATATGTCATGCCACTGCCTTCTCACCTCCATGGTGGCCGCTGAGTAGTCACTACTTAGTCTTATGTTGTTTCCTTTGTATGTGGTGAATTGCTTTCCTCTTTCTGCTTTCACAACTTGCTCCTTCTCTTCAGTATTTGAGAATCTGGTCAGAATATGTCTTGGAGTGGGTTTATTTGGATTTATTGTATTTGGAGTTCGCTGGGCATTTATGCTTTGTGTATTTATATTGTGTAGAAAGTTTGGGAAGTTTTCCCCAACAATTTCTCTGAATACACTTTCTAGACCTTTACCCTTCTCTTTCCCTTCTGGGACACCAATGAGTCTTATATTTGGATGTTTTATTTTATCTATCATTTCCCTGAGATCCGTTTTGATTTTTTTTTTATTTTTTCCCCATTCTTTCTTTTGTTCTTTTATTTTCTGTTCTGTGGTTCTCGAGGTTACTGATTCATTGTTCAGCTTCCTCTAGTCTTGTATTATGAGTATCCAGAATCTTTTTAAGTTGGTCAACAGTTTCTTTTATTTCCATAAGATCTTCTATTTTTTAATTTACTTGCAATTTCTTCTTTATGCTCTTCTAGTGTCTTCTTCATGTCCTTTATATCCTGTGCCATGCTCTTCTTCATGTCTTTTATATCCTGTGCCATGCTTTTGTTGTTTGTCTTTAGTTCTTTGGTTAATTGTTCCAAGTACTGTGTCTCCTCTGATCTTTTGATTTGGGTGCTAGGGTTTGGGTTATCCATATCTTCTGGTTTCTTCATATGCTTTAAATTTTTCTGTTGCTTTTGGGCTCTTGGCATTTGCTTTACTTGATAGTGTTCTTTTAGGATATGAAGGATTATTGAAACCCCAATCTCTAATTTGTCAGATCTACAGTTTGGTGGCATACACTTTCTCTAACTAACCAGCCGATGGTATCCGTGAGTCACCTATTCCCCTCAAGTCAGTTCTCCCCAACTTTGTCTTTGTGGTGTGTGGAGGTCTGGTTCTTGTGGGGTCCAATTGGTGCACCAAGTTTGGGTGTGTTGTTGGTGCTGTCTGCCCTGAATGTGGGGCATGTGTCTGAGTGATTAGGGAGGCAGGGCAGCTTTAATAATTAAACCTCTCAGGTGTTCCTGGTGATTTAAGGTTGTTGCAAGAGTCTAAACCTTCATTTCAGTGTCACCACAGATTGGCTCTGCCACTGACCCACAAGTCCTTGGTATTGGCGTATGGTTCCTGGAATTTCCGAGTGGGTCCATCTTCCCAGCCATGCCCTTCCAGGGCCTCTGATGGGGGAAGGCTGTGCTACATCACAAGTGTGCACCAACCCTCAAGGGAAGCCCTGGGTCATCAGGCTGTGTAGGGGCATTCTCAGCCTGCTGTAAAGATGGCTTAATGGGGCATGTTAACCTCCCCCTTTTTGCACAGCTCCACTTTCCCAGCTCTGGGACAACCAGCTGTGGGCATGCGAAAAACCACTATCCATGACTGATACTGTGGTGTGTGTGCAGTGTTGCAGGAAACACTTCCCATCACACTGGTTCCCTTGGCATGGCTCTGGTCTGGGGCTCCGGCACTGGGCAGGAGCATTCCCAGCCCACCAGGAAGATGGCTGCAAGGGGCATGGTTTTCTTCTCCTTTTGTCTCATCTCTGCCCTCCCCACTCCAAGACAATTATCACTGTGCCCACAAAAGGCTATCTTCCATGCCAGATCATGAGGCATTCACACAGCCTGCTCCTCCCGCACTTCACTGTGTGATTCTCGCTGACGTTATCTGCAGCCACTCCTGGGTTTTTTTTTTTTAAAGAACTAGTCTACCTCCAAGCACCAACCCATGGTTTCCCCACACTACTGCATGGCTGCCAGACATTCAGCAGGCTCAGTCACTCATTTCAGAATGCAGACTCCTGGTTTCACCAAGTGCACGGTCCCTATGGATTTAGCAGACCTTGTCCAGCTGGTGCATCACTGGAACCGGTGTTCTGGGTCACTCTCTGGCTTTTATCTAGTATTTTTCATGGAGATGATTTTTTTTTTCCCTGTCTCTCCTAGCTGCCATCGTAGGTTCCACCTCCAATCTTCTCTTAAGCCTACCTAATAGATATGTCAATTCAGATGACTTTTTCATTTGAGAATTTCCATTTGGCTCTTTTTATAGCTTCCATTCATCTGCTGTGATTCATTATGATGATCTTTTCCTACAAATTTCTGAAAAAATCTATAATAACTTCTTTAAAATGTTTTTGACAGTCAATTCAATCTCCAGGCCATCTCAGGGTCTTTTTCTATTTATTGTTTTTCCTTCCTTTCTTTTCTTACATCATTGATTGGCAAACATTTTCTTAAAGGGCCAGATAATAAATAATTTTACATTTGTGGGTCAGACAGTCTCTGTCTTAACTACCTAACTCTGTTGTTGTAGTAGGAAAGTAGCATTAGACAATACGTAGACTTTAATAAGACTAAGACTAATAAAACTTTATTTACAAACAGGTAGCTTGTTTGTTCTTTTTAGATTATGTCATTTTCCTATAAATGATGTTTGGTTTTATTATGGCAGGCATTTAAATTACTGGCAGATATTTTTTGTCAGTCTTGGATTCATCCATTATTTTAGTGTGTTTCTACCAGCTTTGAATTTAACCTAGGTGATGTTGTTGTGCCTAAATTGTGGGCATCCTAGAATCTCTATTGAGCAGCCTAGTTGCTCTGCAAGTTCTCTTCTCTTAGTCTGCTTACAACTTCTGGTGCAGTCAGCCCCACATCAGTTGATTTCCTCTAGGACTTGTGAAGTCTCGTTGTGTGTATCCCCAGGCTGGTCATTATCCAAGGCCCATTTAGTGAATCCCATAAAAACCTAAGTTCTCCAATTCTGTGATATTCCTTCTTATCCATTACTCTACCATGAAAATTCCAACCACTTTGACTGGAATGCTCATCTTTGCATCCTCAGCTCAACAATATTTCTATTCAGCTTAGGTTCTATCTCTGTGTACTACAGCAGGAAAATATCTCTAGACAGAAAGCCAGCCTGATTAGGGTCATTATCTCAAATTCATTATTGTTTAATGCCTAAAAAAGCAGTCACTGCATACATGTTTACCAGTTGTATATGTTTTTCTGCCTTTTTTTTTTTTTTTTGGCAGGAAAGGCAAGTCCAGTACCAGTTATTTTATCAAGACTAAAAGTTGAAATGTAAGTCTTTGCCAAAGCATCCTTAAATAATCGAAGAAGACTCCATTCAAATCTCCTGAAATTAGTCTTGTGGAATGATTTACTAAGGTTACGTTTTGGCTGTTGGCCTCTGATCTATATTTCACCATGATATGAATACATTTATTCCAGAGTGCATTTGTATATCAGCAGTGTCATAACCTGAATGTTCAGCTCTATTAATTATCCACTGCACCAACAATTGTATAGGGAAAAGTCTTAAAATAAAAATGGTTTGGTTATTCAGGAAAACTGGATTTAAATGAATATATTATGGACTACAGATACCTTTGACATAATCTTCCATAATTTCTTTTTATAATCCCATATTTTATTATTCTTCAATATTTTATATAGATTAAAATCAGTTAGTGCTTGTGCCAGTTTGTGTATATTATGTTCCCCAGAAAAAGCCATGTTCTTTGATGCAGCCTGGTGGGGGCAGACATATTAGTGTTGATTAGGTAGTAACCTTCTGATTGAGTGTTTCCATGGAGATGTGACACATCCAACTGTGAGTGACAATTTTGATTAAGGTGTGAGCTCTTGATTGAATATTTCCATGGAAATGTGGCCCCACCTATTCAGGTTGGGTCTGAATTAAATCACTGGAGCCATATAAAAAGCTGACAAACAGAAGGAACAGAGAGCAACTGAGAGTGACATTTTCAAGAGGAGTTGCAGTTAAGAGAGGACAAAATCCCTCAAGAGCAACATTTTGGAGAACGCCATTTTGAAACACAACCTGTGAGCAAGTGGATGCTCAGCCACTTGCCTTCCAAGCTAACAGAGGTTTTCCAGACGCAATGGCCATCCTTCAGTGAAGGTACCCTTTGTTGATGCCTTACCTTGGACACTTCATGGTCTTAAGAGTGTAACTTTGTAACCAAATAAACTCCCTTTATAAAAGCCAATCCATTTCTGGTGTTTTGCAAAAGGGCAGCATTAGCAAACTGGAACAGTGCTTTCACTGGGACTCTTCATATGTGTTTCTGAATTGTCAGAGATATGGCTTGATGTATATAATGAAAATAATGTACATAAGCTAATCATCATTGTCAAACATTTTCTTATTTTAAGCATAGAATTTATTCAGAAATTAGAAACATGATTAGGGCACTTTAATTCATATATCAGAAATCTGTTCAAGAATATGATTTCATAGAGAAATATCTTAGGAAGTTAAAGGAATGGTCCATAGGCCCAAGTATCTTGCTCTAGAATTCACTTTTCACAACTTTCCTGAGTCTCAGAAAAGTGAAGAATTGGTGTTAGTCCAAATCTGCATGAAAGCTACCCAGCATGCATATCCAAAATTCAGATTTCTAGGGGCCACCCAGATCTTATGTATATTAAAAGTTAAGACTCTTTGGGCAAAGAGTTTTCTAATATAATATCCAAATCTAAAATCCATATTAAAGGAACACAAAGTATAGCAAATCCCCTTGCCAACAAATAATACCTATGGACTCTTATGGTTATTAAAACAAAGTCTTGGGGAGGATCTAAGATGGTGGCATAGAGAGGAGTGGAAGCTAGTTAGTCCCCCTGGAATAACTAATAAAAAACCAGGAACAACTAGTAAATAATCCAGAATAACTGCGGGGGGACAAACATGACCATCCACTCATCATACACCAACCTGAATTGGGAGGAATGCCCGAGATCACAGCATAAAATCTGTAAGTAAAAACTGCAGATACTAGCCAGGAGATCCCTCTCCCCACAGCCCAAGCTGCAAAGCCTTGTGGTGCTAGAGAGAAGCTTTCTCCCAGCAAGTGAATATAGCTCAGCTGAGCTCCAACTAGGGTTCTAATTAGTGAGTGTGGACTGCTCACTACAAGCTGCGAATCCCCAACAAGCAGACAGAGGCTTTGGGTGATGACTAACCTTGGAGAGCTGGAGGGTTGCTGTGAAATATCTCTGAAGGGGACTTTTGGTCCCTGTTTCAGCTCAGTGAAGAAAGCCTCAGCAATTTTCAGTTCCCATTGCTCTGACCAGACAAGGGTGGAGATAGCACAGGCAGAGAGAGACCATTGACATGCTAATGACCTCTCCCTAGGGGGTCTATCTTCTTTAAGAGGAAAGGGGTGGGGCCCAATGCTACTACCTGCTTTCCATTCAGAACCAGACCCCAGAACCTGGGGGAAAACAGGCACGGGCCACACCTCCCTACACCAGTCTAGAGTTACAGGCTGGAAGGCACCACCTGCTGGGCAGAAAAGCACAGTGACATGAGGCATCACAGGGTGTACCAATTTTCTAAGATACACCCTGATACTGAATATTTCTTCCTCCTGGGACCTGAGCCTGTTCTGGTCTATGAGAACTTAATTGGGGTAACCAAGGAAACCAGATGCCTAGACAACAGAAAACTACAACCTACACTAAGAAAAATGAAGTTATGGCCCAGTCAAAGGAACAAACTTACACCTTCTGTGATGCAGGAATTGAAACAACTAATAAGTCAATTCAAAAAGTTTAGGGAAGATATGGTGAAAGAGCTGAACTGTATAATGGAAACACTGGGCGTACGTAAGGTAGAAATTGAAAGTTCAAAAGCCAACTGGCAGAATCTATGGAAATGAAAGGCAAAACACAAGAGATGAAAGACACAAGGGAAACATACAACAGCAGATCTCAAGAGGCAGAAGAAAACACTCAGGAACTGGATAGCAAGGCACCAGAAAGGCTACACACAAAAGAACAGATAGAGAAAAGAATGGAAAAATACAAGCAATGTCTCCAGGAACTTAAGGACAAAATGTAAAGCAAGAATTTACATATCATTGGTGTCCCAGAAGGAGAAGAGAAGGGAAAAGGGGCAGAAGCAATAATAGAGCAAATAATCAATGAAAATGTCCCATCTCTTATGAAAGACAAAATTACGGATCCAAGAAGCACAGCATACCCAAAACAGAATAGATCGGAATAGGCCTATGCCAAGACACTTAATAATCAGATTATCAAACATCAAAGATAAAGAGAGAATCCTGAAAGCAGCAAGAGAAAAGCAATCTATCACATATAGAGGAAACTTGATAAAACTATGTGCAGATTTCTCAATAGAAACCATGGAAGCAAGAAGGAAGTGATGTCATATATTTAAGACACTGAAAGAGAAAAACCACCAACCAAGAAATCCTATATCTGGCAAAACTATCCTCCCAATATGAGGGAGAGCTTAAAATAGTCTCTGACAAACAGACAATGACAGAGTTTGTGAACAAGATACCTGCTCTACAGGAAACACTAAAGGAAGCACTGCAGACAGAAAGGAAAAGACAGGAATGAGAGGTTTGGAACACAATTTTGGGTGATGGTAGCACAGCAATGTAAGTACAATGAACAAAGGTAAATGTGAATATGGTTGAAAGAAGAAGGCGGGGACCATGTGGGACACCAGAACAAAAGGTGAAAAATTAAGACTGGGACTGTGTAACTCAGGGAAACCTAGGGTGCTCAATGATTATAATTAAAAGTACAAATATGTTTTTACATGAGGTAGAACAAATGAATGTCAACATTGAAAGGTGTTAAAAATAGGGTGGGATTGGGGGGAAAATACAATCAATGCAAACTAGAGTTTGTAATTTACAGAAACATTGTATTATGCTTCCTTTAATATAGCAAAGACAATATACTAAAGCTAGTGGGGAATAGGAGAATGGTATGGGACTCCTGGCATTGGTGATATTGTCTGACTCTTTATTCTACTTTAGGTTAATGCTATCTTTCCTTTTGTTGCTTTCTAGCTATCAAGTTTTGTCTTTTTCTTTTTTGTTTGTTTGTTTTTTCTCTCTTTCCCCTTTCTTTTTCTTTTGCCTCTCTGCTTTCTTTGACACTTCCTCCATCTTTGTGGAATAAATGGAGATGTCCTTATGTAGATAGTAGAGATGGTGCTGAATACATAGATACGTGACTATACAGGGAACCAATGATTGTTTTCTTAGGACAGAATGTATGGGGTGTGAACAAAACCATCTTAAAAAAACGGGTTGTTGAAGAAAACTTGAGGGCACTATATTGAATGAAATAAGTCAGACACATAAGGACAAATATTGTATGGTCTCACTGATATGAACTAGTTATAGTATATAAACTCATAGACATGAAATATAAGTTACCAGGATATAGAATGAGGCTAAAGAATGGGGAGCGGTTGCTTATTATGAGCAGAATGTTCAACTAGGGTGAACTTAAATGTTTGGAAATAGACAGTGGTGATGGTAGCATGTTGTGAGAATAACTAACAGTGCTGAAAGGTGTGTGAAGGTGGTGGAAAGGGTAAGCTCAGAGTCACACACATCATCAGAAGGAAAGTTGGAGGTTAAAAGATGGGAATGTATAAAACACTGAATCTTGTGGTGGACAATGCCCATGATTAACTGTACAAATATTAGAAATCTCTCTCACAAACTAGAACAAGTGTATGACACTATAACTAGAAGTTAATAATAGATAGGCATATAGAAAAAATATATACCTATTGCAAGCTATATATACAGTTAGTAGTATTTTAACATTCTTTCATCAACAGTAACAAGTATACTATACCAAAACTATGAATCAATAATGGAGGGGGGCATGGTTAGGGGTATGGGAGAATCTGAGTTTCCTTTTCTTGTCTTTATTTCTTTTCTGGAGTAATGAAAGTGTTCTAAAAATTGAAAAAAATATTAATTGTGTTGATGAATGCACAGCTGTATGATGGTACCATGGGCAACTGATTGTACACTTTGGATCTTCGGATAGTTGTATGGTATGTGAACAATCTCAATAAAATTACTTCTTGTTGTAAAGTTAACAAATAAGGTACAATGTAAGGATTTAGCCTGCTATTAAAAAATGTAACATCCAGAAACCAAATTTACAAACAGCATTATTTCATGGAAGGAGTTTATACTATACCATTAACCTTGAGGGAAATTATTTAAACTCTTAAGTTTCAATGGACACATATCAAAAATATATGTTAAAATAGTTGAATAGGAAACATGATATCCTTCCAGATTTGACTTTCTCTCTACATACAAAGTATACAGTCTGAAGATTGACATCATTATGCACACAACTTTTATTATAATGACTGCTTTTTAATTTTTTAAATTATATTTAATGAGTAGTTAATGATTTTTTTGTCAGGTTATAAATTTCATCAACATTATTCACCAGTTGGAGTAAGAGTTCAAGATTATTTTCTGGTCAGTATCCTATTTTCATGTTTCCATAAAGGAACTTCTATTTTCTGAGAAGGAACAGTATTGGAGCAACAATTATGACTCCTTTTTTTCCTCACTGTTTTCTGAAGAGTAGGGAGAATCAAAATCCAGCTTTCAATCAGTTCCATACTTGGTGCCTTCCAAAATTCTGAGATACACCAAAAGAGACTTCTTAACCCAAATAGTACTGAGAATATATAAAATGAACATATTAGGCTCTATTATGTGTGATACATACCTATGACTATACATAAATTGCCTTTAAAATAAATCTTGTCAAATAATAGAAGTATAGTGCAGGAACATATCCTCATCTAAGGAAGAGGGAGGGTGGCATTGTGCTAAGCAGATTTTCTACAAGGAAAACCTCATGTAATTAACATGACTCTGGCCCTTTAACTTTTAACATGCTTTCCCAATTAAGCTTTCAAGGCCTTGAACTGCAATATCTGGCCATAGCTGTTAGAAATTGATTTATCCTAGAAGATGGTTTCAAGATTTGACCTCTCTGTTAGAATTTTTATTTAGGTTTTTGGATATTTGTCTCCTCTGTGCCCTAGAGGGAGGTGAAAAAAGGAATGATGCAAATATTTGCATATGTTCTAAGAGAAGCTTTCACTGTTTCAACCTTCTCTAGACACTGTGTAATCCAATTTAGTCATTATTCTGCAAATGTAGAACTATAACTAATGTCATAAGAACCTGCAAAAGCATATATAATGCCCAGAAAATTTAGAATTAGCTTATGCTATAAATATTAGAACAATATTTGGCTGATGTTTTTGCTTACATATGAAGAAATTTTATTTCAGGCCAAATTAAAAACACGTAAATTACTGTTATTGTTGTGTTATTATTACATTTTTTAAATTAAAACTTAAGTATACACCAAATAATAGATGTAAAATGATCGTCAAACCTAAGCTTGAGTTAAATTTTATCTATTGTGAGATGTGCTGAATAATCAAGATTGTCACCTTAGGTACAGGCCCCTTCCAAGAGTTGAAGACCAGTGTATGTTGTATTGACTGTGCTGAAGAAAACCTCCCTGCACACAACACCATGCTTATATAAGAGATTTGCCATTGCAAAGATTCCTCTGTGTTCTTGGCACCCAGCATCCCGTGGGACGAGGTGCCCTCTCTAGGGCTGCTATTGCCAGCACTGCACTTTAGCTTCTGTCATTCCCCTGCCATTGTCCTGAAGATTGTAACAAACCACAGGTGTTGCAAACTCTAAATTGAAATTGGATGTTGGATTCGAAAAACTCATGATAATTACACAGCTGTTTTAAATTGTGGTTAAGTGGCCGAAATCTGCCAAGAAGCCCCACCCTCATTCATTACTGTCTAAGTGAAAAGGACGTGTATACAGTGATTGTGAGGTTTCATATGACTCCCCCAAGCTATAAAGCATACTTTCCTAATTGTCAGCTGGACTGTGCAGTGCTTGTTTAAAATAATTAGAGAGCAGCAGCACAGCAGCAGCAGCAAACCTCTTTTTAAAACACACACACACACACACACACACACACACACACCTCAGTACAGGTTTTATATCAGATACTATCAGCTTCCTGTTCATTTTGACACTATCCTTCTGCCAGTCTGGAAAATGGGGAAGAGGAAAGAAAGGCATTATCCTTAATGCTCACAAATAATGCAGCCTGAAAGTCAGGAAGATCCAGCCCCATGTGTGAGATGGATGGAAACAATTCAGCAGCAAACAAATCTAAACTGGAAAAAAAAATGTTATTCTCTCTTATTTTTTTTCCAAGAGGGATAGCTGAAATCTTTCTTAATTACCGCTTATTCCAATGACAGAATTGTAATTTATCATTTAGTTGTAATTTGACATATGTTCACACCTTTGCCATTTCCAATTTCCTCCTTCATTCTAATTGTCTGCTTCACTCGCCTGTCATGCACTCCTCTTGGGATTAATTCGAGCTGTCTGTCTGCACCAGGCTACCAGCTCACTTGGGACTGCTGAGAGCGTGACAGTGTCAATGTGCACATGGTTTATCTAAGGCATTACCCAGCCATCACACTCCCGAATCCTCTTTTCCCTCACTGTTTACTGTTTATTCCACTTTGCATTTGTGACTTTTCAGTGTTTTATTAGACTCTAATTATGCTCTTGGCTGTCAGTCGTACAGAGAGAAATGTTACATTAATTACAGCGAAGGGGGAGGTGCTTGGGAGCAGTAATAAATGAACCAGTAGATGTCTCTCTGTCTCTAAGATCCACACACGATTTAAATAACTCATCTTGTTCCACTTTGTTTTTAGTCCTTGATAGATGCCTACACTCAAACATAAACATGCAAGTGCTCAAGCTAATGTAGCTTTTTATGCAAAACCAATTTTTCCCATCTCATCTAATTGTAGATAGATTGGCATTAGTAAGACAGGAATCTCAGCTTCCAAATAACCTGGGTTTGCAAAGGTCAATTATTTAATTCATGGATGGTGTCAAACAAGTATAATGGAGGGTGGTGATGGTGGATTGCATATCTAGTGATCACTGATAAAGACCAATTTGCAAAAAATCTGTTATATAGGGTAGCCATTGTTTTGGTTGATTAGAAACTGTTAATATCCCTTTCTCTTTTCCTTAAGACCATTTTGGCCCATTAAAATCCAGTAATAATTTCTACATCATAGTATCACCAGTTTGTCTTCTTCAGAAAAAAAAAAATATTCTTGTTGCTTACAGTCTACTTAAACCATAAAAAATATGTTTCCTGTTCTCCTGCTGAGTAGATTTTCATAGTAGCTAAACTTCCTGGTAATTTGAGATGCAGGAGACAAGCCCCTCATGTTAGGCCTTTAGGATGGGTGCTATTTCATTGAATTAGTTGCATTATTTTCCCATTGGCCTGAGAGAGTGAATACGACTCCTTTGAATACCTAATTATCCACGGAGATGGACTTATATTTTGTTTTCTCCCCTTATAATTTCTTCAGTCATGCTTTGGGTAACTGTGGGGCTGAGGATATTCTGTAGCTTAGATATCTTTTCTTTCTTCTGTAATCCCAGCAATTAAAATTCTGCTAGTTAGGGTTCTCTGGCTTCAGGCTCATAACTATTCTATATACTGTAAATTACTGTATAATATTACTGTATAGTCATTTCACATATTCTAAACTTTTGATACCTGTATTTCTGCAAATACATACATTAAAGCATATTGCTAAGAGAAATAATGTTTTTATGAAAGTTTATAAGGAATGGGTAAAGAAACTAACAGTCTATAAAATGTGACATCTGAAGACAAAAGTTGTGAAATATTGTTTAAACTATGTTTTAAAGTTTAAAATAAGTCATAAATTTCTGGTATTTCATAACCTACCTAAATATATACATTATATACTGAAACAATTATGTAAGTACATTAAAACATTTTGCCTATCAAAAGCAACTTTGGATAAGTTGCATTTTTATTCTTCTGTCCTTACTCCAGGGTAAATAGTGAGGCCTAAACTTTACCTTTTAAATGTTGGGGAAACAGAATGTAGCCAATTTTAATCAAAATCTCAGCAACCCAAATTTTCTAGTCTTTAATCTTTTAGCTGAATCTAAGGGGAAAAAATAATTCCAGAATAAGTGGAGAGCCATGAGAGGATGAAGAAGGATAGCAAGAGATGAAAATATCAATAAAACTCAATAGAATTGATAAAACCCATGAAGTCTGATGAAAGGGATCAAGACAGAGAGACAGAGAGAGAGACAGAGAATAAATGTATCTATTAGGGCACTACTTGGACAGATATTAAATGATCATAAGAGGATACTAAAAACAACTTTATGCTAAAGAACTTGGAAATGTAGATGAAATTCAGAGTCCCTCCCAGAAAAGTCCCCCTAAAACATACCAAAAGTGATACAAAAACTAAAAACAAAACAAAACAATCTATTAAATTAATTGAATCTATAATTAAGAACCTTCTTCCAAGAAAAAGCTCCAGACTATATTTGATTCAATAGTGAATTCTGTAGATCATCTAAGGAAGAAGTAATACAAACATACATGAAGTATTCTGGAGAAAATACAAAAGAGGGAACAATTTCCAGTTTGTTTTAGAGGGTAATAAGCCTTTATAAGAACAAGAAAGGATGTACCAATGTCTCTAAATCCTAAGGGAAGAAAGCACCAAACAAAATCCAGCGATCTGTAGAAAAAAATGTTTCACAACCACGCACTTGGATTTACTCTAGAAATGCAAAGTTGGGCAAACATTTGTAAATCAGTGAATGCAATGCATCACATTAACAGAATAAGGATAAAAATCATGATTATCTCACTAGATGCAGAAAAAACAGCTATTATAAAAACTATTATTAAACCAGAAAGAGAAGACATCTTCTTTATGATAAATGGAACCTACAAATTTTCCATATGAAATCAAGAATAAGATAACTTTTATCACCAGTTCTATTCAAATATGTACTGAACAGTGTAGCCAATGCAACATGTCAAGAAAAAAATGATGTAAGAATTCAAAATGAAGAAATAAACCCATCTTTTCCAGATTATATTTTATATATGTAGAAAATTCCTAAAAATCTATGAAGAAACTATTGGAAATCATATCTAAATTTAAAATAGTCTTTGGCTATTAAGTCAGAAATAAAAATAATTGTATTTCTATACATCAGCAGCAAATAGTTCTAAAGTAAAATTTTTTTTTTAAAAATATATATATTTGCAATAGCATCAAAAACCATTGAATACCTGAGAATGGCTAACAAGATTTGCAAAAATTCTATACAGAAAACTATAAAATATTTTTGAAAGATTAAAGGAAGCCTAAACATAAGGTAGACCATATAATGTTCATGAATAAAGATCTCATCTTCTCCAAATTAATTCATAGATTTGATGTAATCCCAATGAAAACACCAGAAGTTTTATTTTACAGAAATTAACAAGCAATTCTAAAATTTATATGGCAATTCAAACAGCCAAGAACACCCAAGCCAAGCTAGAAGTAGAGCAAATTTCCAAGATTCACATTTACAAGATATCATCTTATAAAGCCACAGTAATTAAGACAATATGGTGCTATTGATAGAAGTATAGAAAGTAGGTCACTGACAAGGAATAGAGAGTCCAGAATAGATCAATATATAAAAACACTTGGTTCATAACAAGGTTATGTTATAGAGCAGTAGGAAAAGGGTGGTCCAGTCAAGAATTTATGGTGGTTCATTTGGATATCTCGGGAAAATAGTAAATTTCACCCCTATTTGTTCACACCATGAACAAAAATCAATTCTCGATGAGTTATAGAAAAACTTATGTAAGGTAAAACAATAATTTTAGAAAACAAAATATAGCATATTTTAGGATTTTGGTGTAGGTAAATATTTCTTAAACAGGAAACTAGAATTTTTAACCATAAAGGAAAAGATTGATAAATTAGATAAACTATAATTAAGATATTCTGTTCAGTAAAAGATACTAGTAAGAGAGTGAAAAACAAGCCACAGGGTGTGAAAATATATTGGCAATACATATAACTGACATTATACGTATGCAGAATATATAAAGAACACGTACAAATCATTAAGGAAGAAAAAATCTCAATCCAAACATTGGCGATAAATACATTAAAAAGTTTTCAACCTCATCGGTCTTCAGGAAATGGAAATTAAAATCATGAGATACTACCACAAACATACCAGAATGGCTAAAATAAATTATGTTAACAATACTATACACTGGCAAAGATGTAGCACAATTGGAACTCTCATACACTGTTGAGATTTTTAGCACTACTTTGGAAAACCGTTTGGTAGTATCTACAAATCTAAATACTTGCATGTGCTCTAACTCAGCAACTCTACTCCTAAGTAGATAGCTATCAGAAATGCATATTAGGTGTCCCACAAAATTATATATACAGGAATGTTTATAAACCACATTACCTTTAATAATCAAAAAAGAGGGAAAATGAATGTTAAACAAAAATAAAATGGGTAAAACTTTGCTTTACATGCAATGGATTACTATACAGGTTTGAAAATGAATGAATGAATCCCATGATATAATTTTGAATATTGAATTTTGAATGCAATTTCATTATATAAATGTCAAAAATGGGCAAAACTAATTAATGGATACTGGATGGTTACATTTGGAAGGTTATGACTAGAAGGGGTTCATTGTAGCATCTGAGGATTTGGTAGCATTTTATTTCTCGACCTTGCATGTTTTACTAGAGTATGTCCACTTTGTAAACATTTACCAATCTGTGAAGTCATCAATAATTGTCCCTCCTTTAGGCCAAACCTCTAGAAGACTAAAACTGTGGATTTTGAATCTTGTATCTCCTACATTGTGCCCGTCAGAATGTAGGTCTGGAAGAGATTTTAAATACATGCATCCTTTAAGATGTGCCTTTTCAGTAGAAGTGAAAATCTTACATCCTTTCTTTAGTCTGTTATACAAAACTGAATCATTCCATTTACCATATATAAAAATTAAAATAAATATTATTAGATATACTTTTTTTATAGGAGTTTCACTACAACTTCCTGCTGTCACTCCTACTCTCCGCTCTTTTGGCTGATTGTACCACTGGTTTAGAATCCTTTATCGAATGAATCCATCTCATCTTCCAAATCAGTATTGCAACTTGGGTAGATCTCACAGGATTTAAATCATAATAGAAAAGTAATGTGGGTTCCTAATGCTATAATGTATATTCTTCTGTGGACCAAAATGCATCATGTGGGATACATGTACATAATCCAGGCATTATATAAAGATATTAGTATATATCATTGTGGATTATTGAACAATTCAACCCCCCCATATTTTTCTGAGCCATTCTATAATAGAATCATCCATATATTTTAGGTTTTAACTCAATAGTGGGTGCCAAATATTGCCAAATTTTCTAATTAACATACATATTTTAGTCAATGATATTTTTTAGGTTTTCACTCTCTCCTAAGCTTTTCTTGCTTGTTGTATTTGGCATTTTTAAAGAGTGCTGCTCAAAATTGTATACCCAGATATGGACTAAATTCACAACTCTCTCCTTTTAATTCTGTCAAATACCAAACAATAAAGTAGAATAGAAACTGCTCAAAACTAAAAGTCAGTTGTGCATGTATAAAAATGTATCCTGAAATACAGAGACTTAGAAGTATAGTAATATAGTGCCTTTCATTTAGGAGCACTTTGATTTCCAAAGAGCTTCATATACTTTGTCTCATTACATCTGCATATATATTTTATTAGAATATTTTTATGATGCAGCATAAAAAAACATAAAACTATTCTTTAAAATATCCATTTTTCATTCTATTTCTACATTAGCAGTCTTAACACATACACATTTTGATAAGTTGTTTGCTATTCTTCCTTTTAAACATTGAATTTCAAACCCACAGTATTAAGGAGTAATTGTAAAAATAGCATGCCTGTCTCCTGAGTTATTTCATACTTTACTCGGTGCCCTGATTACATATTTTGTCCTTTCTGCAGTTTCTTCACAATAGTGTTAATCCTGTTTTTAAAATAATCACAGTGTGTCTATTCCAAAGAGCCTTAATTGATTGCTACCTTATCGATCAGAGCTAATTCTTCATCCTCTGTTGCTAAGTAGTTTTAAATCCTTCCCTTACATTCAAGAATCTTAAACTGTAGATTTCCAATATCTTTATACCTCAATGCGCCAAACCTCTTACCCTTGAGCAGCGACCTCATATGAAGTGATTTTGCATGTCTCCTTTCTTTTTCCACATTGTGACCTTTGGCAAGGTTTTACCCTGAAACATCGTATCTCCTCTAAGCAACATTGGCAATCCCTGCTGCAAGATTGAATCTCTTCTACGACAATTTCAATTGCTGTTTTTCAATTGTTTGGGCTTATGGTTCCATAAAGCAATAAAACACTCTCCACAAAAATATCCACATCCAGTTGGTAGTATGTAAACATAATTAAGGAATGAAAGACAAAGGATTAAAGTTGCCTGATGGAATTGTCTGTCTCTGTTTCTATTAAAATTCCTAAAATTTTCCTTGCTAAACCGTTAACAACAAGCCATTATTGAGCATCTTAATAAGGGTGTTGTTTGATAAGCACAGTACAGTTCCTCTTCACAAATTTAGTTTATACATTATTCCTATAAAATATTTAGACTGGATATAATAGCTGTTTTTTCATTCCCATGGTATTTTCTTTATTTGTTATTCACTCTAAACCAGTTATTTCATTGCATTTATTTTGTTTCTAAGAATTATTCTCGTTTGACATCATCACTGTGATTCTATTCTTATAGTAGTTGGCAATAATAGATTTGGACAATTTGTAACAATTATTTGTTACACTGGTGTTAAGTTGGGTCCTTGTTTCCTATTATGAAGTCTAAATATTAATATTCACAGCAGAGGGTTTTATGCACCTTTCTATACCATTTGTCATGACAGCACTTATACACCAGGACATAACAGCCTAAGAGAGTCTAGACCTACAAGTCTGGTTAAACAAGAGAGTTTTGCACAAGGAGGGGGACATGACTATGTGGTCGGTTGGTTCAAAGGGCACAGAAATATCACAGATCTAGGTAGAGAAACAAATTCCAGAGTATAGACAATCAGGAATAGAACTTTCAATTAGATTAGTGATTTAATCACTAATATTTTGGCTGCAAGTAACAAAAATCCCACTTAATCTTAGTTAAAAAATGCTCAATAAAAATATTTTCTAAGGAAATACAATATTACTAGTTTCACAATTGTCTAGAACAAGTGTTTCCGATTATGTCTCCTGTTTCTGCATCTCCTTTTAACTGGTGGACAACTCTTCAGGGAGCATAGACTGATACATCCCACCGAAGACTCTTCTTAGCCTAGACTGAGTCATGGGGCTGTTTCTGAACCAATTGCAGTGCATATGGTGTGAATAGGGCTGAGTAAGCTGCATCCCAAACTGTTTGAAATTCCCTCTCCACAAGGAGCTGGTGTCTCTGTTAGTAGAGAATAAGGGTGGGAGCACTGGGTAGGGAAAACTGACAAATATGCAGTAGCAATGACCAAATTAAAGACTGTCATGAATGAATAAGCTTGGAAAAGCAGAAATCAATCCTAGGAGCATGCTTAGCTGTAATACGGTAGAGGTGGAGGTCAGGCAAAGAAATAGTGAATATGAAGGGTCATAACTTAGACAAGATGGGCCTGGTTAATATCTCCAAAACTCAAGAGGTAGAACACAGCCGAGGTCTGTGCAGTAGATATGGAACCCCAACACACACCTGTCATTGACAGTGAGCCAACAGGAGGCTTGGGCATCACATGCACATCCTTTTCAAGGCTTGAGTTGATAAACATGAGCTGAAACAGAATGTGGATGGAATTAACATCATAGGCCAAGCAAGTAGGGATGCATTCCTGAGGTTGAAGAATAGTCACAAACCTCCAAGGAACATTTACTCCTCTTTCAAATTATTCAGCTACTACCAGGGAATCAGATGGACCTGGAAGATATGCAAATATTGTATTATTGCTCAACATCAGTTTTCTTGTTTTTTAGTTCTTTTCTTTTTTGCCTTTTCTAACCTGCTGTTTCACATAAAAGGATTTGTTCTGTGTAAGAGTCTCATATATCTCCACCACTATGACACTCATGTTCTTGAATAATTTAGACACATAATTTTTACACCTTTCTTACTCAATATTTTCTCTTGTTACTCTTTTTCTAGGCAACAGTAGTGATTCCAGCTCTACTAATTACAGGTACCTTTAGGCGATTTACTCCAAATCTCTAAGTATCAGTGTCCCCATCTATAAAATGGAAACCATGCCTGTGGCCATTTCATAAGGTCACCTTGAAGATTAAAGGAGCTGATCTTTGTAAAACACTGAGCACGGAGCTTGGCCATTAGTCAACACTCACCCAATTCCTTTTCTAGATAGAAAAAGGTGACAAAATAACTCATTTTTTCTGTGCTTTTTCACACAATTCCTGAAAGAGTACCTGAATTATTGGATTGGGATAACATGAAAAAAGTCTCAGCTGAGTATAAAATCCTGATACAATGATGGGTCTGTGACCCTGGCATTCACAAGTGTGTAAATGAGGGAACCTGATGCTTTTGGTAAGAGTCCTGTTGGAAGAGAAGATGGGGATGGCAGGACAGTGACTTTTCTCAGCTGTGCCCTATGTTCTAGGCCTGACTCTGTGAATATATGGTTTAAGGGGTGTTCTAGTTTGCTAATGCTGCTGGAAATGCAAAACACCAGAAATGGATCGGTTTTTATAAAAGGGGGATTATTTGGTTACAAAATTAGAGTCTTAAGGCCATAAAGTGTCCATCAACAAAGGGTACCTTCACTGGAGAAAGGCCATTGGCATCCAGAAAACCTCTGTTAGCTGGGAAGGCATGTGGCTGGCATCTGCTTGGTCCCAGGTTGCATTTGAAAATGGCGTTCTCCAAAATGTCTGCGTCAGCTTCCAATGGCCATCTTCAAAATGTCTGTCTCAGCGCCAACTAGCTGTGCGCTTCTTCTGTCTGAGCTTATATAGTGTCCGGTAAACTAAACAAGGCCCATGCTGAATGGGCAGGGCCACGCCTCCTTGGAAATTATCCAATCAGAGTTATTACCTACAGTTGGGTGGGTCACATCTCCATGGACACTGAACCAATAGGTTCCAACCCAATTCACACTAATATGTCTGCTGCCACAGGAATGCATTAAAGAATATGGCTTTTTCTGGGAGACATAAGTATACAAACCAGCACAAGGGGTGTGATGGTTAGGTTCATGTGTCAACTTGGCCAGGTGATTGATAGTATCCAGGTGTCTGGTCAAGCAAGCACTGGCCTAACCATTACTGCAAGGACATTTGTAGCTGGTTAATAAACCAGAAAGCTGGTTGATTAAATCATCAGTCAATTGGCTGCGGTTGTGACTGATTACATTAACGAAGGTCATGTCTTCCATAATGAGATAATTCAATTAGCTGGATTTAATCCAATCAGTTGAAGACTTTTAAGGAAGAGAAGGAGAGGACCTTCATTCCTTTGGCTAGCCAGTGAAGCATGTCCTGAGGAGTTCGTCGAACACCTTCATCAGAGTTGCCAGTTCACTGCCTGAGGAGTTCATCAAACACCTTCATTGGCATTGCCAGCTTGCTGCCTGCCCTAAGGAATTTGGACTTGTGCATACTCACAGTGGGGTGAGACACTTTTATAAAAATCTTGTATTTCTAGATATCTCTTTTTCATTCTGTTTCCCTAGAGAACCTTAACTAATACAAGGGGTTTTCTTCATAAGTTACTTTATGAGACTCAGGCAAAGATAATGTTATTCTGAGGACCCAGATGACAACATTTCAACACAGACTTAGAAGAGTTTTATACTAACTTTTTTTTCATGAAATGTAACGTGATTGAAGAGTATAGGGCAATTGTCACTGTGAAGTTTTGGCAGCTTGGGAAGTGTTAAGAGACCACATTCTAGGACAATGCTCTTTAAAATGTTTTCCATATTTGATTCCAATCTGTGAATTATTGGTACAGAAACTGAGAGCAAGCATTTAGAAACTTTGATAGCATTTGACATTGCTGTGACATTCAAGAATATGATTTTTTTTTCCAGAAAGCCATCTTTATTGTATTTTACAAATATATTGGTTTTGTGTCAGATTAGGGGAAAAAAACTTTTCCTTCAGCACAGGTAGCTTGAGAAGAACTACCTTAGTGAATGTTTTGTGTATTCTTGGAGATCACTGTCAGTCGTGGAAGGGGCAGGTCACCTCTCTTAAGTGGATTTCTGGTACTGAACTTCAGTGAAAAGCTAAAATAGAAAAGACTGAATGAATTTATCCCTGAGCATATGTGTGCTGAACACAAGGTTATGTGCAAACAATGACAAAATATATATCTTTCTTTATTGTATACAAGAAGCCTACTGGACTTCCAGAAATAACTTGGGGGCTGGGGTGGGGTTTGAGTTGGGAGCTAAGGCCTTGCATTAGGAGATTGGGAGCAATGAGTCAATACAATTTGGGTTATTGGTTTCTATCAGGCCTGTAAGGAACTTGGAAGTCATCATTTCCATATTCACAAAAGGAAAAAGCTGAACAAACTGAAAATTAACAACCCATCTTAGATCCATGAAAGAATTGAGATCATGAGTCAAATCATTGCCATGAAAACTGAAGAGACAGTGAATATGGAATATTGCAGCTTACTGGGAAGAGACGCTTTGGTGGACCCTGGTGGGATCTTTATAAAGAAAGAACAGTGTTAGAAAATTTTGATCTTTATATAGAAAGAACAGTGTTAGAAAAAGAATAAATGAAGGTAAAATAAAATATTAAAGGGGAATTGACCATTCGATGGAGACTGAGTGTAGGCTACCTTGATAGATTCAATATTCTTGAGGCCCAGAAGAGTCTTACCTCCAGGAGATCCCACTCATCTCCACTACTATCATGAGAAGGAAAAGTAACCATTTAAAAAGAGATGGAGAGAATTTTGTTCTGACCAGGAATTTAAAATATATATGTTTTCTGTGCTAATAACACTAATGTAAATAGTGGACAACATGCAATAACAGATGAGTGACATAAGTAGGGTAAAGGAAACTCTAAGGGAGATCAAAAGGAAATGACAGAAATCAAAAACACTGTAATGGAAATAAAGAATGCCTTTGCTGGATTCATTAGTAGACTGGACATGACAGAAGAAAGAATGATTGAGACTGAAGGTATGTTAATAGAACCTCCCAAACTGATTAGCAAAGAGAAAAAAAAATGAAAAAATGGAAAAGAATATCCAAGAACTGTGATGCAACTATGAAAGGAGCAATCTTCACAGAAATAGGATACCACATGGAGAAGAAAGAAAGAAGGAAGATAAGATATATTTGAAGGAATGATGGCTGAGGATTTTCCAAAATAAATTACAGACACCAAACCATAGATTCAGGAATCTCAGAAAACACCAATCAGGATAAATACAAAAAAAGTCTACACCTGAGAATATCATATTGAAACTGCAGAAACTCATAAACAAAGAAAAAATATTGGAAGCCAGAAGACAAAAACAACTTACCTCTAGAGGATCAAGGACAAGAATTACATTGGACTTCTCTTCAAAAACAATGCAAGCAAGAAGAGAGAGGAGTGAAATATTTAAAATGCTGAAAGAACTACCAATCTAGAATTATTTTTCCAGAAAACTTATCCCTCAAAAGTAGAGGAGAAAAAAAAAAAGTCTTTCTTAGACAAAAATTGAGGGAATTTGTTGCCAGTAGATGTGCCTTTCAAGAAGTGTAAAAGGAATTCTTCAGAAAGAAGAAAATGTGTCAGAAATTTGGATCTTTATAAAGAAAGAACAGTGTTAGAAAAAGAATAAATGAAGGTAAAATAAAATATTTTATTTTTCTTATTAATAATTGGTCTAGCAGATAAGTTTGTTTAAAATATTAATGGCAACAATTATGGATAAATGAAATGAATGACAGCAATGTATAAGGAACAGGAGGAAGGAATTGGGTATACTCTGTTATAAGGTACTTACATTACCCTTGAAGTGGTATCAAAAATTTGAGTAGATTTAGATTAAATGTAAGTTAAAAAGTTTTAAAAACTTTTAAAAAGAAGTAGAATCTCTATGCTGAGACTACAGAGTAAATGGAATCATTTAAAATGCTTAGTTAAAACCAGAGAAGGTAGAAAATGAGTGGAAGACAAGGAAAGGAACAAATAAAAAGACAATAAAAAGAAAACAATTGTAAATATAGTCAATATCAATTCAACTATATCAATAATCACTTTAAATGTGAGTGATTTTAATACAGCAATTAAAAGACATAGACTATTGGAGTTGATAATGAAAACAAGATCCAATTGTATGATGTCTGCAAGAAAACCATGTTAAGTATAAAGACCCAGATAGATTAAAATAAAGGGATGGAGAAGGATATACCATACCAACACTAATCAAAAGAAAACTGTGATAGCTGTATTAATTTCAAACCAAACAGATTTCAGAGCAAGGAAAATTACAGGGGTAAAGAGGGACATTACATACTAGCAAACAGACCAATTCTCCACAAGCACATAAAAATCCTTAATGTGTATGCACCTAACAATAGAACATCAAAATATGTGAGGGGTTATTATGTGTAAAGGATTACAGAAATGCAAGGAGAAATATATAAATTTACTATTTTAGTTGTAGACTACAACACCACTCTATCAGTATTTGAGAGATCCATAACATAGAAAATCAGTAAGGATTTGGTGAAACTGAACAGCACAATCAATCAACTAAATCTAAGTGACATTTATAGAATACTTCATCCAACAACACATTTGTCTCAAGCTCATATGGAACATTTACCAAGATAGATCATATTTAGTGTTATGAAATATATTATTAAAAGGATAGAAATCATACAAAGTATGATTTTGCCCACAATGGAAATAACAAAGTCAAAGAGGCCTCAAGAGAAATTAAACATATTTTGAACTAAATGAAAATGAGAATACAACTTACCAAAATTTGTGGGATGCAGCAAAAGTAGTGCTTAGAGCAAAATTTATAGCATTGAATACATATATTAGAAAAGAAGAAAAAAACAAAAGCAAGAATCTAAGCTCCCACCTTAGGAAACTTGAGAAGGAAGAGAAAAATTAAATCCAAAGTAAACAGAAGAAAATAAATAATAAAAATATCAGAAATCAGTGAAATTGAACACAGGAAATCAATAAGGAAAATCAAGGACCCAAAGACGGTTCCTTGAAAAGAAAAATAAAATGGATAAACTTCTTCAGCCTAACCAAGAATAAATGACAGAAGACCCAATTTACATTGCAAGGTTAATATGCAAAATTAATTTTCCTTATATACTGGCAATGAACAATTGGAATTTGAAATTAAAGCCACAGCACCATTTACATTAGCACAAAAATGAAGCATTCAAGTATAAATAAAACAAGATATGCAGAAGATCTATATGAGGAAAATTACAAAACTTTGATGAAAGAAATAGAATATCTAAATAAATGGGAAGCTATTCCATGGTAAGGGATAGGAAGATTCAATATTTTCATGATGTCAGTTCTTCCCATTTTGATCTATAGATTCAACATAATCCTAATCAAAATCCCAGAAAATTATTTTGTGAATATCAGCAAACTGTTTCTAAGGTCTATATAGAAAGGCAAAATCCCTAAAGTAGTCAACATAATATAATATTGGAGACAAAAATCAAAGTTGGAGGATTGACACAGTAATCGAAATATGCTGTGATAATTAAGACATTATTGTATTGGTGACTATGCTGGTTTGGATGTATTATGTCTCCCAAAATGCCATGTTCTTTAATGCAATCTTGTGAGAGAGACATATTAATATTGATTAGGTTGGAATATTTGGATTAAATTGTTTCCATGGAGATGTGACCCACACAACTGTAGGTGACAACTCTGATTGAAATATTTCCATGGAGGTGTGGTCCCACTCATCCAAAGTGGGTCTTGATTTAATCACTGGAGTCATTTAAAAATGCTGTCACAGACCCAGATGCTCCTGGCTTAGCTCGGAGATGCTTGGAATCACCCCTGATGCTGCTGGAGCTTAGAGAGACATTTTGAAGACGGACATTGAAAGCTGACACTGACATTTTGGAGAACGCCATTTTGAAACACAACCTGGGAGCAAAGATAAGCCAGCCATGTGACTTCCAAACTAACAGGTTTTCCAGATGCTATTGGCCTTCCTTTGGTGAAGGTATACTTGTGTTGGTGCCTTAATTTGGACATTTTCATGGCCTTTGGACTGTAAATTTGTAACCAAATAAAACCCTTTTTAAAAGCCAATCCATTCCTGGTGTTTTGCATAACAGCAGAATTGGCAAACTGGAACAGTGAAAGAATAGAAAAACAGATCAATGGAACAGAGTAGAGAGCCAAGAAATATACCCACAGAAATATAGTCAACTGTGTTTGACAAAGGAGCAAGGAAATTCAATGGAGAAAAAGTAGTCTTCTCTACAAATGGCAGTGGAACAAATGGACATCCACATGCAGAAAAATTAATCTAGACACAGACCTTGTGCCTTTCATAAAGTCTTCTCATAATGAAGCAATAAAATACAAAACTATAAAACATCTAGAAGATAACATAGGAGAAAGGGTATTCTTGGGTTTGAGGATGACTTTTTTAGATACAACACTAAAAGCACTATTCATGATAGAAAAAATGATAAACTTGACTTCACCAAAATTTTAAAACTCTGCTCTGTGAAAGACACTGTTAAGAGAATGAAAAAGCAACCTACATTTTTGGAAAAAAAATAATTGTAAAATATACATCTGATAAAGGACTTGTATCCAGAATATACAAAGAACACTCAAAACTTAGCAACAAGAAAACAAACAATCAATTTTAAAATGGGCAAATGATCTGAATAGAAACCTCACCAAAGAGGATATATACATGGCAAATAAACATATAAAAGGATGATCAACATTATGTATCATTAGGAATTTCAGATTAAAACAACTAGAAACCACTGCACACCTATTTTGGCTAAAATCCAAAACAGCAGCACCAAATGCTAAGAATTTGGAGCAAACAGTAACTCTCTTTGCTGGAGAGAATGTAAAATCATCCAACCACTTGGTAGATAATTTGGTACTCTCTTATAAATCTAAACATAGTCTTATCATATGAGCCAGCCATCACACAACTAGGAATTTACCCAAATGTGTTGAAAACTATTGTCCACGCAAAAACCTGTGCAGAAATGTTTATGGCAGCTTTATTTGCAATTGCCAAAACATGAAAAAAAGTCAAGACATCTTTCAATAGGTGAATAGAAAAACAAACTGTGGTACATTTATACAATAGAATATTATTCTTTGATACACATAAATGGAGAAACCTTAAATGCATACTGCTAAGTGAAAGAAGCTAGTTTGAAATAGCAACATACTCTATAATTCCAATTATATAACATTCCAGAAAAGACAGAACTACAGAAACAGTAAAAATTTCAGTGGTTGTCAGAAGTTCAGGGGTTCAGGGGAGAAGATAAATGATTGGAATGCAGGGCATTTTTAGGGTGGTAAAACTATCTGTTTGATACTGTAATGGTGGATACATGATATGATGCATTTGTCCAAAACAATAGAACTATCCAACAGGAATGAATCCTAATGTAAACCATGGACCCAGGGAAATTTATGCTAATGTATCAATAAAGTCTATTAGTAAAAGAAATTGGGCTATTGATATCACTGTTGGATCATTTATTTGTGCCTAGTAACATTTGAGTTAATATCATAATATCTTCTATGGATAGCTATGCATATGTGAGATTTTATTGTAAATAATAGTTGAAATGATTGTTATGGGAGAAATTTTAAAAATGGTAGCTGCTTGGCCATCCCAATGAGTAATAGAGCAAATGGTTAATCTTAACATCTCAGCAGGTCCAAAGGAGTGTCCGAATGGGAAGAAATCATTTAGTACAGTGCAAGAAGGACAACAGAAGGAGCTCTGGATATATTGTCTGAGGAGATAAACCAGACCTGCAAAAAGAAACTAGGGTCTATGTACCGGTTTGTATGTATTATGTCCCCCAGAAAAAAGCCATGTTCTTTGGTGTAATCTTGTGGGGGCAGACGTATTGGTGGGAATTAAGTTGGAACATTTGGATTAGGTTGTTTCCATGGAAATGCAACTGTGGGTGATAACTCTGATTGGATAATTTCCATGGAGGTGTTACCCCACCCATTCAGGGTGGATCTAAATCAAATCACTGGAGCCATATAATGAGCTGACAAGCAGAAGAAACTCAGTGCAGCAGAGAGTGACATTTTGAAGAGGAGCTACAGCCAAGAGGGACACTTGGAAGAAAGCACAGGAGCTGCAGATGAGAGAGAGTTTGAAGACAGCCGTTGAAAGCAGACTCTTGCTCTGGAGAAGCCGAGAGAGGACAAATATCCCAAGTGCAACTAAGAGTGACATTTTTGAGGAACTGCAGCCTAGAGAGGAACGTCCTGGGAGAAAGCCATTTTGAAACCATAACTTTGGGGCAGACGCCAGCCACGTACCTTCCCAGCTAACAGAGGTTTTCTGGACACCATTGGCCATCCTCCAGTGAAGGTACCCGATTGCTGATGTGTTACCTTGGACACTTTATGGCCTTAAGACTGTAACTGTGTAACCAAATAACCCCCCTTTTATAAAAGCCAATCCTTCTCTGGTGTTTTGCATTCCAGCAGCATTAGCAAACTAGAACAAGGGTTTTTAAAGATTTTCAAAAGCAAGAGAAAGAAAATCCTGGATAAGAGGTAGGCAGAACTCAGGAAGTTACACCACAATATCCAAAATAGAGGGCATACAAATCTTATACCTTGAGGCAAATCCTCTTCCCAAATGAGATGGTAATTTCATAGTACCAACTGCTTTGAGAGTGAAGAGAGAGGAGAATAATTTCCCACTTGGTGGAATGCAAGGTGCTTTATTGTTCAATAGTAAATGACTTGAGACTTGAAAAATTTAAAAAAAAAAAGATTTTCAATGGACTGAGTTGGGGTGGTGGGAAAGAGGGTATTCCATACCTTACTGGCCTTGGAATCTTGGGAGAGCTACTTCAACTCTGTGCCACAGTCTCCATATCGCTAGGAGATAGCTAATGATACTAGTGATTTCATGAGCTTAGATTGAGAAAGAATAGAGCATGTAGTGAGAAAGTGAAAATCAGCCCTGCTGGTAATCACATATTCCTAACAGAACATAATGATTTTTCCAATGAGACAAGGCTAAGAGAGCACAGTGTTTTAACAGGAGACCACAAAGCCACACACAGCTGAACAGTGATTACAACCTCCCCTTCTCAGTGACTGCTGGCTTTCATCAACGATATTCTAGCTCCTTCCACCTCATGAAAAAAGATTATGTAGATTCTTATTGCCAAGCTGGTCCCTACAATCTAACCCTCCTGAGCATCAGCCAGCACAAAGACATCCCTATAAAAAGTGCCTCCTCACTCTTCTCGCTGAGAAGTCTTGTATTGTGTAGTATATTTTCCCCTTGCTTCAGCAAGCTTAGTAAACCTAATTTTTATGACTATGTGGTTGTGCCTGGTGTCCATTTGTTGGTGGACTCTAGACAATGATACTTAGAATGAAATGAATAAAAATACTGCAATGCTGCTGGACAAGAAGGCCAAGTATTTCCCTTCCATTTTACAAATGAGGAAACTAAGTGTGAATTAATAAAGTAACTTTCTTCAGGGCACACAAATAGTAAATGGTAGTTTGGAGGATTAGCCAATTATCTAAATCTGGCATTTGACTTTTGTTGTTGTTTAGAACTTTTTTTCCCAAGAAACTCAGTTTGAACAGGATAATGGAAGAGATGATAAAGGCCAGAGTTAACAACAACAACAACAACAGAAATACAAAACATTGCAGGGTATCAACAAACACAGGATATCTGGCCAAATCCTCGTCTATGTCTGTTATTCTACTCATTACCATTCTAACATTTACCCCCACTCTCACCCCAAATTGTCTCAACTATATACAGTTCTGAATAATTTCATTTCCTAAAGTTGCATTTCTGTAAAGCATTCTTACAGGATCACAGAACTGGATCATCTAGCAGTTTATCCACCTTTTCTATACACACAAGGGAAAATAGAATTCTAATTAGTTAGTGGAGAAGCCAAAAGTTCCAGTTCCTGACTTCTTATCCAACATTCTCCCATGACACAAAGTATTTAACTTAGTTCCTCTGCTGTCAATTTCAAACCCCCCTTTTCATTCACAAACTTGTGTTCTGCCTTTCTACAATGGCAGTGGATACTTCTGCCAGAGTTGGACCAAAACAGACAATAATTTATAAAATCCTATATGTGGATCCTGTGGATCCAGCACTCTCTCTTGTCTTAATAGCTTTTTCATACATTTTTAAAACTCTTGCTTTGAAAAGTTCTATAACTTCTACCTTAGGAGAATACTCTTTACTTAGCTATTCTCTCTTCAGTAAATAATGAAAAAATTTGAGGAAAAATTATCATATTTTTCATACCATTTGTTTAGTAGATTATGAAATCATGTTCACTTTAAATTTTACAAGTATTTTAGCTTATCTACCATTTGATTTTGCCTCTCTTTGCTCTCCTTGTCTTTCCTATGCACATCTTTCATTAATTCCTCTATCTTTTCTGTTTTTCTTCATAATTCATCTGCGAATATTTACATGTGCCATTCTCTAGTTGTGTGTATGAGTAAACTGTATATAGTTTTCAGCCCTCCCTAGTAATCCTGTGTCAGCTAAATGAAACACATACTTCTCATCCCATGATTTGATGTGTTAGGTGTTGACTTTAATTCATCCAGTTATAAATCATTTCTTCTCATTACCATGGTAACATTGGGAAGGCAAATTATTTCTTCCCAAGTATCCTTTCAAAATTTAATTGTAGTAGTATTTTTTAAATTAATCTTAAATTGTATAGCTGTAAAGCAGAAATGGCAAACACTTCGCATAGGTGATTCCTTTCCCTGCTCATGACTATAGTTCTACCAGACTTTCAATAAAATCCAAGAGCCCTTCCCCATCTCTCAACAAACCCATAGCCTACTCCTCAGAGGTCACATATTTCAGCTCTTTTAGTTTAGTTCTGATATTTATCTCTATTTTTAAATGACATGATATTACTGGTACCATTGTTTATTTTTATTAGAAAAGTTGAGGTTTACAGAAAAATCCTGAATCTTGAAGAGTTTTCAATTTTGAACACTCTGATTACTTATTCTTGACTCACTTGTTCATTTATTTACATCAGCTTTAATTAATTTCCCAAGAAATAGTGAATTCATGGAAATTTTGAGATCTTGTCAGTCTAAAGAACTCTTTAAGCTACCTTACATTTGATTGACAGCTGCTAAATTCCAGAAAAGAAATCACATTCTTTCCAAAATGTAAAGGAATTATATGACAACAACATATACTTTATTGTATGGCAAAGCATTGCTTCAGTTTGCCAGACTGCTATGACAAATACCACACAATGGGCTGATTTTAAAAATAACCATTTATTGTCTTACAATTTTGGAGACTAGAAGTCCAAAATTAAGGCACTGACAAGCCCATACTTCCTCCCCAAAGTCTGTAGCATTTTGATGCTGGCTTGCCGCAGTTTACCACAGACATAAACTGTTTCTTTTTCCACTGGGTTCTCCTTTGTAATTAGGAGGGGAAACATGACTGCTTTCATGGAGTCAGCAAAAGCTGCCATTGAGCTTACATCAGTTTGACTTGTCCCTCTGCTCCATCCTTTTTCTTTCCCCTAACTTCCATAGTTGTTGATCCCAAGGGCACTCTTTAATAATCATTCTACAAAATAAATTGCCTCTTAGAGTCTATTTCTGGGAACACACAAACAACGATAGTTTTCAAAATATCTTTCTTTCCCTAAACATTTAAACTATAATTCAAGGTCTATATCACTGATTTTTTAAAATCATTCCTTCATAAACTAATTATTTTCTCCTTTTTTGTAGTAACAAAAAATTCATTGTTAGTAGTATTGTTCAATTTATTTTTATTTGACAATATATTATTTACAAAAGTTTCTAAAGAACATGCTCTTTGTCTTATTCATCTTCTTCCAATAGTTACTGAAGACTAGCACATTACTAGATTTGTGCATACACAAATCAACAACTGAAACAGCTCTCAAAAAGTTTATAGTCCAATGGAATTCTACGAATCAGAGATGCTTGATTTAAATACTTAAGCATTAGAAATATTAAGCAGGTTTCATTAGTCAGGTTAGGTTAGACTGTGCTGTGGTAACAAATAAAGTGCCTTAATGTAATACACGTTACATTATGATGCAGCATGGATGACTCTTCAGGGTGACTCTCCTCTTAAGAATCTAGGTTCCTTCAATAATGTAGCCTCACCATCTCAGTGTCTTTCCTTCCCAGGTGTGAACAGGGAACTAGCGTGGCAGATGGGAACACGTGTTTTCATCTAGGAACAGAAGTGTGTACATCACTTTGACCAACATTTCTTAGTCCTATATTAGTCACATGATCTTATCCTAATATAAGGGAGGCTGAGAAATATTTATAAGAAAGAGGAAATGGAATTGGGGAGTAAATAGCCAGTCTCTGCAACACAGGTGGAAATGAGCAAAGTAATCCAGCTGGAAGGGAAAGCATGCAAAAACACACAGAGTTAAGAAACAGTGTAGCACATATAGCATAATATGAGGAAGAGAAGAGAAGGCAGTGAGGTTAAAGAGGTAATCTAGAATCAAGTCATGACAGGGGTTGTATGGTGTGCTAAAGGGTTTTGACCTTATGCTAGAAGTAAGATATGCCATTGATATGTTTTAAGCAGGAGAGTGGTGTGGTTAGGTTTTCATGTTGGCAAGAACGTCTTATGCTTGTTGAGATCAGAATGGGGCAAGAAAACAAACAGGAGAGGGCTGCGAGCCTGGAAACAGAGAGGATAATAACAGTTTTTCAGTATGGTTTATATCCTTTGAGATATCTGCTGAGTTACCTGATATTAAATATGAAATGGTAATTATTTGTGTTTATAAGACACATTTGCACTCTGTGTAAAGATATGGCATATAACTTCTCCTCCCCATCAATTCATTTCTCCCCTTGGAAAAAATTGTGTCATGCTTAACCATATCAGTTCAGTTCAAGTTCAACTTCACAAAACAGAGTCTCAGGTAACAATGGCTTAAATAATACTGATGTGTATTTCTTCCTCATGTGAAATAATTTTTCCTTAACATTAAATAGACTAGTACAGCACTGGTATGTCAATTCCATGGGCATTGGGATCCTCAAATTCTTTCCAGCTTGTTGCTTTGCCATCATGATCCAAGATAGCCACTAAAGCTTAAGCCATTAGGGCTGTGTTTCAAGCAGCAGGAAATAAAAGTAGTGTTGCAAAAGAGTATGCTTCCATCAGTTCAAAAAGACTTCTTGGAATTTCTACATCCCATATCCACTTGTACCTCAGTGACCAGACTTAATCATATGACCATACTTAGTTGAAGAGGCAGTTGGCCCTTCACCTGTGTGGCAAATTGCACAGCTAAAACCAAAGTTATTTCAATTTGTTAGACAACTAGATAAAGGGTTTTTGATAGGTAACTAGAAGTCTTTGCCACTGCCTTTTTTTTTTATTTTTTTCTTTTTCTTTTCATTGCCACTACCTTTTTAAGTCACTTCCATTATCTTTTCAAATTTATTTCACTCACTACCCATCATTGCAATATTCCTTTATGAAGATTCACATCCAATTTATTGTTGTGCTACGAAATGCTCAGTTTTGAAGAGAAACAGCTTTCTCTTTGCCTCATGATTCCAAGTGGAGAATCCTCTTCACCTGGCATTTTTCCACACCATTCCCATTCTTTGCAAAAAGAACAGTTTGCCAATTGTTGGTTAGCAAAAATCTGACCTTCATGTCAAAATTTCTTTTTTCAAATGGAGCTAATTTAAAATCAGGATGGAAACCCCAGAGATTAGCTTTCTTTTTTTTCCTCTCTGTCTGAGACCAGCATGTAGCAAGAATATTGGGTGGATGTGTTAGACTCTTTAGTATGCTTCACATGATCTAGACTTGGAGTTGGGATTAGGGGTGTTGGTAATGTTTGAAAACACATTTGAACACAAATCCAAGGCCACATTCTTTCATCATTTTTAAAATCAGAAATAGAGTTGATACTTTGATCTTTCACCTGATTTTATTTTTCCATTTCTCAAAGAATTATGAATTCAGGAACAGAATTAGGCACACTATATATTAGCTCTTCAATTTCCCATCATCCTGGAGATTCTCTCTATAGATTCCAAAAACCTTAGCCTATGGGAGTCAGGTAAATAATACAATGAACGAAGTTGCCCCATGAAAGAAGATAGACCAGAGTCTCACTTATGTAAAGAGAGAAGCAGCTCCACAGCTCTAATTGATGGTTGTCACGTAGGAATTCTGACTTACAATGGTCAGAGATTTTCAGTGTTTTGGGGGAAATTAAAAGTTAGATTTTCATATGAAATCCCTCATTTTTAAAATATTGGATAGATTTAACAAAGAATCACTATGTAAACCAAACCAAACCTCTCTGTAGACTCCTACCTGTTTATTCTAAAATGCTACAATTATTTTTAAATCACAGTGTACTTGTTTAAGCAAAGCAAATTATTATTCCTCTAGGTTTGAGGGGTTCACTTGATTGTGACTGGGCAACGTAGATTGAGAATAAAATCTAACTTTAGGGGGAAAGTCCCTAGTAATGTGAAAATACCCATAGCTAAAATGAAGGGTGACTGAGTAGTCTACATTTAAAGGCACCCCCTGTCTGGAAAAAAACATGACTTGCCTTTAAAATTTTTTCCTGTCAATGATATCTATCTTTGTTTGTAAGTTGTGGCTGAATTTTATACAATTATAACTAAAAAAATGTTAATTTTAACTAACACTGTCAAAACTTGCTTACTTTGGATATTCAGGATGTAGGGATGAGGGTAAAAGGAACACAATTACAGATGAAACAGCCAGCCTTGTTTCAGAGGCATAGTAGGGCTTTAAAAATAGAAACTAACTGAGGCCTTGTCACAGGTAACATGGCTAAGACTCTGCTCTGGCACTGACAACTCAGAGGAACATGAGGAGGGATTTTTGGCTAGATCGCTCTTTCTCATTTCTTCTCTCTCTAACAAAGAGGGTGTATTTCCTAAGAGCCATTGCATATTTTTGAAATTTCACCACACATTCATGCATCAATGTCTTTTTTTTTTTTTTTTTTTTGGACTTCAGGACACAAGGCTAAGTTTATTTTTTCAAATAATGGAGGTCAGGAATAAGTCATGGAGGTTCCAGCCTTGCTCTGAGAGGAATGCTCACATTTCATTACCAGGTGATTTCAGTTAGCAAAGTGCCAAATCCAACATTTATATAAAATCTAGAATATAAATTTTATTCTATTTTTCTCCATTTTAATGTCTTTCTTTATATATAGTATATGCACAATCCTGAGATGTAGAATTTTAGCCATTTTATTTTGGATTTAGCCTGTATAGAAAACTCATATTATTGCAGAACTAAAAACTTTCTTTGTTTATTAAATTAAGTCCACTTAAGTTTATTAAATTAAGTAAAAGTCATTTTTTAAAATGAAACAAAAAACAAAACAAAACAAAAACCTTTCAAGTGATCCAAGCTGACCTTATGGTGAAAGTACTATCAGCAAATTTGTAACATTTCCTTTTGTTCCTATTTCACTAATGCACATTTGCCTTTAAATTACTCTTATTCCTAAATCTTTTGAAAAGCTTAGGAACAATTAGGTCTCCTATTATCTTTAAGGTTATGCTGCAGATTTGCTCTATATATCACCAAACTACTAAAGAACAATAGGGCATTCAGTCATTGAAAAGCTTCTTAATGTTGAAAAAAAAGTAAAGGACTCTGTTATTACCTTGGGTAGAGCATTTTTTGCCCATACCCTTCAGAAATGTGACAGAACCAGGAAAGTTAAGCACCCTAGCCTGTAGCATCAGGCAGTCAGGTCCATTTCACTGTAAGGTGCAATCTCTCAACACAGCTGCTAGAGGTGTGTTGGACATTTCTTAAGCAGGGAGACATTCATATACTGGATCACTCCTTATTACCAGCAGATAGGACTGCCACCTTCAGCAGCTGCAAAGAAATTCACAGCAGGTGAATTGTTAAAGATATCGTGGCTTTACACCATCACAGTTCAGGAAAGATTTTCAGGTTTTATTTCTTGCTACCTTTCAGAATTTGCTTGCTACCTGAACATTCTCTGGACTGATGGTTCGTTAAACCTCTTTTCCAACCTCTACATCCTTGGATGCTATTTTTTGTGATGTGTCTTGGTTCTCTGTCTATGCAGCTTACCTGCCAGTCTCCTTTTATACCCTTAACCCTAGTTCCAATATCCCCAATCTCCATCAGATCCCCACTTCCTCACTTAACTTGAGTTCATAACATTTCAGGCCTGGGTACATAGGGCACAGAGGTTAGTAAGTAGAGTTCTGTGAGGCATGATGGTGTTTGGAAATCAGTACGGGTATGTTCTTCTATGTTGTCTTTCTGTGCAACGTCCTTCATATTGCCTCATTCTGTAAGGATTCATGAGGTTTCACCTCCATTTTCCCCTCACTCTTTGGGTATAATTAGGTTGTTTATGTGATGAATTTTTCTAGAAAGTCCTAAAGCAGTTGAAGGAAATTAGTGCCTCATTGTGACATCATTCCTATGATCTCTAGTGGCATTTCCAATAGAAATATAATGCATGCCACCTATGTAATTTTAAAAATGTTTGATAGCTTGGTTATAATTTCACTCTTTGTAAAATATCTTTTATAGACTATTGTTCGTAATTTTATAACACATTTTTTAAACTAAAAGAATAATTTATTTTTACCTTCTCTCGAAATGAAAATTTTTTCTTTTTCTCCAAGTGTCCAAGCTACTTAATTGTCTATTATATATATTTGTGTGATAATAAACCACAATCTCTGCCTTACATAGATTTTTAATTCTTCTCAACTGAATAAAGGCACATTGATCAAGTCTCAAAGACAATGATAGACAGAGCAATTTTCAAGAATCTCCTGTTTGGAAAGAACACAGGAAGTGTTACATGACTCACAAAAGCTAATATTCCACGGCAAAGACAATTTGTCTTATTCTTCATGTTCTGCCTTGCCCTTTCAGAGTGAGGATATCTTGCACAGGTTGTGTATCTCTCTTGTTCAGGTCAGACTTTGGAGTACTTGTGGCATTAATTTAATAGTAAGAGAACATGCTGGAATTCTATAATGCTATTCACATCTAGAAAAAAGGCAATGCATCACAGTTTAGCACCATTATGGCACTGCCTTATTTGGTCAGAGAATTGTTGTTTAAAGAACCCATTGACAATTTTTGATGTGAAAGCTGTCATGTAGCTTTCAATGTGAGTCATATCCACACGGGAAAATGAAGTAAAAGCAGTGCAATTATTTAAAATTTGGGGGATATAAAAGAATACCATGTTTTTCTTTATTCTAGCTCTCAAGATTGCATTAATATTTCCTCTTTAATTTTGCATGCACAAACAGATGTAATTCTCTGTGTATGGAAAAAATAATTGCAGGTTTGAAACCTACACAATATAATATGGAGGTGAAAAGATGTGAATTTATTTTATTTAACTGTGTTCCCTATGCTCATGAATTACCTCATTATGGTTAAGTATTCAGGAATTCAAGATATAAACTCAGTTACTATGAAGTTTAAAACAATTTCTTTGAGTTAATTCTGACAGTTAAGGTTTTTACCTCTTCTATACTTTCTTCTTCACTGCTTCCCAGCTGTCATCTAAACATGGGACAATGGTCAGGTATTTAGGGACAAGTATTCTGCCTCATATGTTTCCTCTGGGTCCTCACTATTCAACCCTTCCTGGCCTCCATGATATTTTACCAGTATTCTCCTAGTCTGAGGTTGTTTGCTGAAATGTGTCATTTATGTCTTCTCTCTTACATGGTTTCTACATGCAAGGGATTCTCTGTGCCCTCCTTGTCCTTATGACAGTTCTCATCTCTTCCACAAATGTGCTTAGCATTTTCGAATCCCATTAGGCTCTCTTTGAAAATTCTAGATTTTTCCCTGATGCCACATGACTGCTATGAGGAATTCTGGAGGGTGAGGTGTGTGGAGTATGTTTCAGGCATTTCTTCATCTAATTATACCATTTTAATTCCACTCTTTTTTACTCCATTTTGGCAAGTGGCACCTGTAAGGCATTTTCTGCCAGAGCACCAAACCAGAAGAGGAGTACAAGCTCTCTGCTTTTGGTATCACCTTAATCTATCTGAGATTTCTATCATTTTACTCTTCCCCTGGGCAATAGGATTATAGGATTTAAAGCACTGGAGCCTTTCTCAGTAACCCCAGAAGTATCTTAACCCTAGTCTTACCAATTATATATTTATACAACTACTCCCTAACACCCCATAAAGGGCTGTTCTCCTTCCTAGATTTTAGACTATTTTCTAGAAATGATCTCTTTGATCTATACCCTATATATCTTCTACATGATAAAATTAATGTGATTTATCTAACGGATAGAAAGCGCCAGAATAAATAATGCAGCAAGTATAATATAAAGAAAGCAAGAGGAAAAAAAAGAAAAAGAGATGAAAAACAAACAAACCAAAAAAACCCTTGTACTAGATCTCCAAATAACAACTTGCTTAAAAGTGGAAGGACGCCACTCGAAGAGTGGACATTCTTTGCAATAATGCAAGGATTTACAAAAGGAGTGTCTGTATGTGTAAACTGTAACAGGGCAAAATCTGGAGAAGTACATAGGTGGCTGTCAAGAGGCCATTTTATTGACTTGACCGAGTGCAATAGGAGGAGTTGTATGAAGCCTCTGGCAGCAAAGACCTTGACTTTTCTGTAAAGGGACAATAGATGTTTTGTGACACCATCTGTTTTAGTTTTCCTAGGCTGCTTAAAACAATACCATGAAATGGGTTAGCTTGAACAATGGGAATTTATTAGCTTACATTAAAAGAAAATGTCCAAATCAAGACATCAACAAGGAGATGCTTTCTTCCTGAAGACTGGTTCCGGGCAATCCATGGCTCCTTTGCCACCTGGCAAGGAACATGGCAGCGTTATTGCTGGATTTTGCTTTCAGCTTCTTGCTTTTGTGGCTTTCTCTCACTTTGTATAATTCATTCCATTTACAAAAGGACTCCAGTAATAGGATTAAGACCATCCTGAATGAGGTAGGTCATAACTTAATTAAAGTAGTCTCATCAAAAGGTCCTGCTTACAATGGGTTTACACATGCAGGAATTGGTTAGATTTAAGAACAGGTTTTTCTGGAGCACAAACAGTTTCAAACCACCACACCATCCAAGATGGAAGCTGATGCCAGAAATTACTCAGGACAAGGAAGACAGCTAGTGAGGATATCCCTTCCTCCATGCCAGAAAAAGACGTGAGCTATCCAAGAATATAGATTAACCCTTGGTTATTAGGGCAGGAGATGTAGAAAAACACTGATTGTGAATGCATAGTTATAACAAGAGGCAGTTTTTTTTTTCCTGTTTCCTTTTCTTCTTTTAAGTCTTAATTTATACACACATATAAACAAATAAGTGTATATCTTTTCTCTTTATTAGAGAAATTGAGTTTTACAGAAAACCATGCATGAAATACTGGACTCCTATACACCACCCTACTAGTAACACCTTGCATTGGTATGGAATGTTTGTTACAATTGATGATAGAACATTTTTATAATTTTACTATTAACTATGGTCCATGGTTTAATTTAGGGTTCAACATTTGTATAGTGTAGTTCCATGGATTTTTTATTTTCAATCTACTGACATGGATACAATCTAACATTTCCCTTTTTAGTCATATTCAGATAAATATTTCAGTGCTGTATATTTTGTTTGCAATGTTGTGCTACCATCACCACCATCCATTACCAAAACATTTCCATCAGTCCAAATAGGAACCCTGTATATTTTAGGTCTTGACTTCCCAAACCTATCCCCACTCCATCACCTGGTAACCAATATTCTATCTAGATTCTGATGCTATGAGTTTGCTTATTCTAATTCTTTCAAATCAATGAGGTCACAACAATATTTACGCTTTGGGTCTGGCTCATTTCACACAACATGATGTTTTCAGATTCATCCATGTAGTGATGTGTATCATGACTTCCTTCTTTTTAACAGCTGAATAACATTCCATTGTGTGTATATACCACCTTTTATTTATACATTCATCAATGGATGGCCACTTGAGTTGCTACCATCCTTTGGCAATTTTGAATGATGCTGCTATGAACATCAATGTGCAAATATCTGTTTGCATTCCTGCTTTCAATTCTTTTGAATGGTGGGACTGGTGGATAATATAGGAGGTTTATACTTAGCTTTCTGAGGAACTGCCAAACTGTCTTCCACAGCAGATGCACCATTTTACATTGCAACCAGGGATGAATGAGTGTTCCTATTTCTCCACATTCTCTCCAAATACTTGATATTTTCCATTTTTAAAAAAATTAGCCATTCTAATTGTTATGAAATTTTATCTCATTGTGGTTTTGGTTTGCATGTCCCTGATGACTAATGAATGATGTTGAACATCTTTTTATGTGTTTTTTTTTTTTTCTGGCCATTTGTATGTTTTCTGTTCACGTCAGAGATGTCTATTCAAGTCTTTTGCCCATTTTTAAATTGTATTGTCTTTTTGTTGTTAAGTTGATGGATTTCTTTATGTATACTGGATATTAATCCTTAATCAGATATGCAGTTTCCAAATATTTTCTCCCATTGTGTATGCTGTCATTGTACGTTTATGCTAAAGAACGTTGAGGCACAAAAGTTTTTAATTTTGATAAGGTTTGATTTATTTATTTGTTGTTGTTCTTGCTTGTGCTTTGGGTGTAAAGTCTAAGAAACCATTGCCTAACACAGGTATTGATGATGCTTCTCTATGTTTTCTTACAGGACTTTGATAGTTCTGGCTCTTATATTTAGGTTTTTGATCCGTTATTAGTTGACTTTTTTATACAATGTGAGGAAGAGGTCCTTATTGTTATTATTTTTTTTTTTTTTGGAAATGGAGATCCAGTTTTCCCAGTACCATTTCTTGAAGAGGCTACTTTTTACTGATTGAAGGGTCTTGCCCCCTTGTCAAAATTCAGTAGGCTATAAATATGAGGGCTTACTTACAAGCTCTCAATTCCATTCCATTTGTCTATATGTCTGTCCTTGTGCCAGTACCATGTCATTTTGATTACTGCGACTTTGAAATAAGTTTTAATATTGAGAAGTATGAGTCTTCCAAACTCACTTGTCCTTTTCCAGATGGATTTGGTTATTCAGAGTCCCTTACCCTTCCAGATAAATTTTATGATTGGCTTTTTCATTTCTGAAAAGAAGGTTTTGTTGGAATTTTTATTAGGATTATGTTGAATCTAAAAATTGCTTTGGGTAGGATTGACATCATAATATTTACTCTTCCAACCTACAAGCACATAATGTCCTTCCATTTATTTAGGTCTTCCTTGATTTCATTTATCAATGTTTTGTGGTTTCCTATGTACAAGTTCTTTACAATCTTCATTAGATATATTGAGATATTTGATTCTTTTATTTGCTAATGTGAATGGAATTTTTTCTTGATTTCTTCTTCCAATTGTTCATTGCTTGTATATAGAAACACTACTGATTTTGGCGTATTGATCTTGTATGCCACCACTTCGCTCAATATATTTACTAACTCCAGGAGGTTTGCTGTAGAGTTTTCAGGATTTTCTGTATATGATCAGATCATCTGCAAACAGGAAAAGTTTTACTTTACTTCCTTTCTAATTTGGATGACTTTTATTTCTTTTTCTTACTTAATTGCTCTAGCATGATCTCCCAGTACAATTTTGTGTAACAGTGGTGACAGTGGGCGAACTTGTTTTGCTCCTTCTCTTAGAGGGAAAGCTTTTAATCTTTCAAAATTAAGTGGGATGGTATTGGTGGGCTTTTCATACATGCCTTTTATCATATTAAGGAAGTTTCCTTCTATTCCTAATGTCAAAATGTTTTTATCAAGAAGGAGTGCCGGATTTCATCACATGACTTTCTGCATCAACTAAGATGATCATGTGTTGTTTTTTTTTTTTTTGTTTTCATTGTGTTAATGTGGTGTATTACATTAATTGATTTTGTGATGAACCAACCTTGCATATGAGGGATATTTTCCACTAGGTTATAGTGTATAATTCTGTTAATATGATGTTGAATTTGGTTTGCTAATATTTTGTTGAGGGTTTTTGCATCTATATTCAGACTATATTCTGTAGTTTTCTTTCCTTGTGGTATTTTTATCTGGCTTTGGTACAAGGATGATTTTGGCCTTATAGAGTGAATTAGGGAACATTCCCTCCTCTTCAATTTTTTTTGCAAAAGTTTGGACAGAATTGGAGTTAAGTCTTCTTGGAATGTTTGGTAGATTTCCCCTGTGAAGCCATCTAATCCTGGGTTGGGAGGTTTTTGATAACTGGTTCAATCTCTTTACTAGTCATTATATTGTTGAGATCTTCTAATTTTTTTTTTTTTAATTCACTGTAGGTAGTTTGTTTTTTTGCAATGATTTGTCCATTTCATCTAGGTTATCTAATTTATTGGTGTACGGTTGCTTATAACATCCTCTTGTTCTTTTTGTTTCTGCAGTGTCAGTAGAAATGTCCTCCTTTTCATTTCAGATTTTCTTTATTTATATACACTCTCTTTTTTCTTTGTCAGTCTAGCTAAAGGTTTGTCAATTTTATTGATCTTTTCACAGAACCAATTGTTGGTTTTGCTGACTCTATTTATTTTTATTTTCTATTTCATTTATCTCTTCTCTAATCTTTGTTATATCCTTCCTTCTGCTTGCTTTGGGTTTAGTTTACTCTTTTTTTTCTAGTTCTTCTAGTTTTGAAGTTAGGTTTCTTATTTGAAATCTTTTTTCTTTTTAAATGTAAGCCTTTAGTATTATATATTTCCCTCTTAGCAGTACCTTTGCTGAATCCCATTAGTTTTGGTATGTTTTATTTTCATTTTCATTCACCTCAAGATATTTCCTAATTTTGCTTGTGATTTTCTCTTTATCCCATTGGTTGTCTAAGACTGCATTGTTTAACTTCCACAAATTTGCAAATTTTCCATTTCTCCCTGTTATTGATTTCTAGCTTCATTCTGTTGTAGTCAGAGAATATACATTGTAAGATTTCAATATATTTTACTTTATTGAGACCGGTTTTGTGACTTGTTTTGTTATGGTCTGTCCTGGAGAAAGATCCATATGCCCTTGATAAGATTATGTATTTTGTTTTTGCTGGGTGAACTGTTCTAAATATGCCTGTTAGGTCTAGTTGGTTTAGAGTAACATTCAAGCCTTGCATTTCCTTATTGATCTTCTGACTAGATGTTCTATGTTCTATGCATTATTGAGAGTGGTGTGTTAAAGTCTCTTATTATTCATGTAGAACCATCAGTCTCCCTTCATTTATGCCATTATTTGCTTCATATAACTTGGGGCTCTGATGTTAAATGCATATATATTTATAATTGTTACATTTACTTGTTGAATTGCATCCTTTGTCAATATATAGTGATCTCCTTTGTCCCTCATAACTGCTTTGACTTAGAGTCTATTTTATATGATATAGTATTGGCTAGCTCTCTTTTGGTAACTACTCACATGGTATATATTCATATATATATATATATATATATATATATGTATATATATATACATATGTGTATATATATATATATATTTTTTTTTTCCTATCCTTTCACTTTCAACTTACTTGTATGTTTGAATTTAAAGTGAGTCTTTTGCAGGCAGCATATGGGTAGGTCATGCATTTTCATCCATTCTACCAATCTCTACCTTTGACTGGAGACTTAATCCATTTATATTTAAAGTCACTACTGATAATGCAAGACTGTCTTCAGCCACTTTGTTCTTCAGCCTTCATTTGTCTTATAACTTTGTTGTCTTTCAATTGAGTGTTTCTTTTTTTGTTTGTTTGTTTGTTTGTTTTTTGCTATCTGGATGTATATTACATCTATTTTTCCTGTTGTTATCATGAGGTTAAAATTCAACATCCTAAATATATAGCAGTCATATTTGGTTTGATTCCAACTTACCTTCAATAGCATACAAATATACTTTTCCTATACTTCTCTGTTGCCCCCATCTTTTTTTGGTACTTGTTAACCACTTATATTTTGTATATTGTGTGTTCATAACCATAGATTTGTCATTACTTTTATGCATTTGCATTTTAGCACCTGTTGGACATAAGAAGTGGAGTTACATACCAAGCAATACAATACTAATATTGGCATTTAAAATTATCTAAATGGTTACCTTTTCCAAAGAACTTTAATTCTTTATGCCTCTTTGAACCACTATGCAGTGTCCCTTCACTTCAGTCTGAAGAACTCCCTTTAGCTTTGCATGTAGGGCAGATCTAGTGATGATGAACTCCCTCAGCTTTTGTTTATCTGGGGATATCTTAATCTCTCCCTCATTTTTGAAATAAAGTCTCATTGGATATGAAATTCTTGCTTGGCATTTGTTTTCTTTCAGCACTTTAAGTATTTCCACCCAGTGAATTCTTGCCTCCCTAGTTTCTGATGTGAAATTGGCATTCGATCTAATTGGGACTCCCTAGTACGTAGCATGTTATTTTTCTCTTGCAGATTTTGGAACTCTGTCCTTGTCTTTTGCATTTGATAGTGTGATCAATATATGCCATGTTTATCCTGTTTGGTGTTCTCCAGGCTTCTGGGATGTGCATTTTTTTATGTCTTTTGCTAAGTTTGGGAAGTTCTCTGTCATTGTTTCTTTGAATATTTCTTCTGCCCCCTTCTTTCCTCTCCTTCTGGGACTCTCAAGTGTCTATTGGTATGTCTGATGATATTCCAGAGATATCTTAGGTTGTCTTCACTTTCTATAATTCTCTTTCCTTCTGCTCCTCAGTCTAACTCATTTCAGATGTCTTGTCTTTGAGTTCACTGATTCTTCTGCCAGCTCCAGTCTGTTCTTGAAACCCTCCTGGGAATTTTTTATTTCAGTTCTATTGGTCTTCAACTCCAGTAGTTCTGTTTGGGCCCTTTTAAACATTTCTATGTCTTTACTATGACTCTCATATTGCTTATTCATTGTTTTCCTGATATTCTTTAGTTCTTTCTCTGTGTTTTCCTTCATCTCCTTGGGAATTTTTTAAAGTCTTTGTTCGGTATTCACATTCTGGTTTTATTCATTTTTTTTTCTGGATTTTATACTCTTCCTTTGAATGAACCACCAATTCTTGTTTATTTGTTTGTCTTTTACTCTTTTATTGCACACTGTACATTTTACTATTTTAAAATGTTATCTCTGAATTTTTTCCCTGAGATGTCTATTTCTTGATTTTGTAATCAGCTGGTGATAAGATGATTTTTTTTTTTTTTATCTTTAGCCCTCCTATCAAGAAGGTCTGCTCAAAGTGAATGCCATATGTAGGGTTTTCCCTGTCTTTAAAGGTCTCTGTCTTGTCCTGGGCTTTTACTTGTTAGTTGTTTTGCATTCCCCTATTTACAGGAGTTTGTTGCCTCCTCTGTTTCCCAGGAAACAGTGTTTGCCCCAGACTGTCCCCCCCTAGAGTTTCTTTTTTTCATTCATTGTTTCAAGCTACTTTTTGCTGGAAGGAGAATTATGGGATGATGTGAATGTCAGACTGACTTTCCAAAGTCAGTCTTTCCCAGCTGAATCAGGGTCAGGGACCCATGATGGGGCTCAGATAGGCTCCAAGCTACTCTGGGGAAGTGGGGGGAGGGGGGAATGGATCAGAAAAGTTGTCAAGAGCTTCTTCCACTGCTCCCCAAAGCTGAGTTACTTTTTCCTGCCTAGCAGTTGCAGACCTTCAAATAAATTTCCCCATAATCTTGAGGAAGTATAGTGTCTTTAAGTCTCTTTTACCATGGCCATCATCCTAGGTAGTTTAAAACAATGGCCACCTTCCAAGCCTGGCCCTCAAGAATCTGAAGTTCCTAATTAAAAGCCATGATCAGTGATCGACCATGCCCACCCCTGGTCTCAGGGAAAAGGATTTTTATGACCCTCTCTGTCACTAGCAAGCTAGCTAGGGGCTGGATCCCATGGCAACTTACCACATGAGTGGGGAATGGGCAACAGTAGTCACCATACTGAGAGGGCAATTTACTGGTCTTGACTATAATTTATCAGCTTCTTCCCACTCTTCACTGCTGTAGAGTGTTCTGCTGGCCTCTGGAGTTTCAGAATAGTTGCTTCATACCGTTACTGGTGGTTTAATAGTTGTTCTGATGGAAGAACTTTGCTCTGGAGCTCCCTACTCTGCCATCTTCCCACAATCCCATAAGTCTTAATTTTAAAACCAAAAAGACAATGTTCCTTCTTCTGGGTCAAGATGTAGTCTCCACCTCACCCATCAACTGAAATAAAGGCTTTAGAATATTTTGGTGTAAATTATGGAATATGAGGTTCTAGTTTTACAGATATGAGATATATTGTATGCATTTTGCACCTATCTAAAGCATTAAAAACTTTGTTTTATTAATACAAATTCTAAGGGCACTACCAAAATACTCCCTACATCATGTTGTAGACATATGGCTTCTTGTCGTTTTAGACCTGGAGGGCCCACAGTGATCATCCTTATTAAGCATACCATATGTATCATTAAAACCCAAGCCTGTAATTATACTAATTGGCAGACTACCTGAGGATTGTTTACAGTTAAGCATCGACTTGTGTATATAGATTCAGGCTCTCATTTCATTTTTGTCTTTAGTAGATATTCCTTTTTTTCTTAACAGCTTAAACATAAATTTAAGACATTTTAAAAAGTATGTATTTTAGCCAATATATTCTGGTGTTTTGTAAGAAGGAATTTTCAGAATACCTTGTCTAACATATTTCCAGAAGTGAAAGTCACTCCTTTCTTTTCTCACTGACCATTGATTTCTGGTCATGTCATAGGCTAACCTGTTCAGTCTTCTTTTTTCGTGGGAGGCTGTCTTGTAAAACTTTCTTCTGGGTCTCACCTTCTCTCCCTAAAGAAACCTAAGAAGGTATTATCTTAAACAAAAGCAGGTTTGGCTCTAAAACAGTTTTCTGTGACATCTATTAAAATATTATTTCCTCATACTATTACATTAGTTTTTCTAAAATTTTATACAAAACTCATTTAAGATGACAAAGGGTAGTAATTTTATTGTTCGGTTTTTCATTTGGAAATATTTTTACAAAGTATATATTAATGAATCACATTAGAGTCAGACTTTTTTTTCTAGTCTTATACCCAGTTTTCTAAATTAATGCTACTCAATTGTGGACTGTGGAGCAATGTTGTTCAATGAACTGTTACTGGTCTGCAGTGAGAAAAGTACAGAAATTAAGGGTTGAGAAATTTTAAAGCACTTTGACTTTGCAGAGATATCAAATCATGTGATAAGTAGACTGGCCTTTGTTGAGCAGGGCATAGACTACTTGTGCTGATGACAGAATCACATAATGATTTGTGTTTGGTTCAAGCTGTGTGATAGAAATATTAAGGAAACTGGCCTCCAAAAAGGGATTCTGGTCTTTGTCCCAGCAACTGGGGGCTAATTACTAAATCTTTGGAATTTCCCGTGATAGGGGTGTCTTTGTTATTCATGGTGGGACCTCATACTACATCTCAGGGTGAAGGCAGCCACACCTGTAATCTTAGGGTGATGACTTGTCATGCTAGAAAGATCAGCCATGTGATTGGAGGACTGGAGCTTTGAGTCACATCATATCAGCCTGACCTCTGTGTAAGAAAGGGGTCTGGAGTTCAACCCTTTAGGCATTAATTAAATCAATCATGCCCATGTGATTAAACCTCAGTACAAATTCTGGACACTTAATGCTCAAAGTGAACTTCCCTGATTGCTAATACACATCAATATGCTGTGAGTGTGGCATGTTTCGACTCTTCAGGGAAAGACATGTAAATTTCAAGTGTGGGGAATCTCCCAGTTTTTGCTTTATGTACCTCTTCTTTTAGCTAGTCCTGAGCTGTATTCTTTTTGCTATAATTATGCAGTAATTTTAAGTATAGTAGTTTCTTAAGCTCTATGAGTCATTCTAGCGAATTATTGACCCTATGGGTATGATGGGAAGCCCTGGATTGATAGCCAGTTGGTTAGAATTGAGGGTGTCCCTGGAAACCCCTGCACTGGAGGCTGGTGTGTGAATTGAGGGTAGGTTTGTGGGGACTCTGCCCTTAACCTGGCTTAACTCCAGATAGTTAATGTCAGAATTGCAAGGCAAGATCCAATTGTGGGTTTTGCTTTCTGAGTGGGCAGAGTCGTTAGTCTCGGTCTGCATACCTAGTAATAATCTCCCCTATCATACGTGCCACGTGATAAACATAAAATCCTCAGTTGTGATGGCAACAAAAGTCAGTGTCCCTGTACCATCATCTGGTGGAGATAGGTGCTATTATAGTAGATAATGTAGCATGTAGCCTGTCAACATTTAGGAAGCAGTATAATTTGGGAATTGAAAATCCAGTTTCTGAAATAAGACTGCCTGGTTTCAATTCCAAGTTCCACCACTTACTAGCCATATGACACTGGGAAAGTTACTTAAGCATTTTACACCTCATTATCCTTGTTTATAAAATGAGGGTGATAGTAATGGTCTAAGTCATAAGTTTGTTGAGGAAACAGTAAAAATTGTCATCCTCAGTATTTCTACTGTTTAATGCTCTTAAAGCAGAGAAGAATTCTGTGGTAATCTACCTTTATATAGAGCACACTTTTTTTTTTTTTTTTAGCTATGGTAGTAAAGGAGAAAATGCAAGATAGAAGTTTTAACTGAATTTTTTTACTCTCCTCTTCCAGTTTTCACAACCCAATTTTTTCCTGACTCTTCATTCTTTACCAAGACGCTTTCTGAATCTTTTTTCACCTCTCTTTTTAATTATTCTTCTTTATCATCAATATTTATTTAACATTGTAAGCAGTTGCTAGGTTCCAGGCACTGTTGTCGGCTCTTGGTGTAAAGAGAAGAATCAAATGTAGTTCTTGTCTTTAAGAAGATTGTGATTTACTTTGGGCCATCACACATAATAAAGATGAGTGTTGTAAGGGTTATGATAAATCTGTAAATGAGATATGGTAGGAGATTGAAAAGGAGAAGGGTCAAAATTCTGCATGAGAGAGTTAGGAAATAGTGTATAAATTAGGTGATGCTTTATCAGATCCTCAAAATGTATCAATGTTCTCCATGGGTGGAAGGTGATACGGTGAAGGATTTCACAAGCAGAGTTAATGTAACCATAACAATTCTGTACAGGTGCATAGAGAAACCTTTTCTTTTGAAGGAGAGATTCAAAATTCAATTCAAAGCTTTGCCAAAATACTGTCCCTGAACTTTTATAGGCAAAACCAAGTTAGACTCAGTTGTTCCACCAGACCAGTATTTTATTTTCCAGAAAAATATTTATTCTCTTTATTCCATTTCTTTTACTTGGCAGCAGCCAAATAAATAAGCAGGAAAAAATCACAATCAATTTGTTTAATATTACAAAGTGAAAAGAAGCTGGTTGCTTGCTCAGAGAATGGAAGAAAAGTGGTAAACATACTCAGCCCAAGGATAAGCAAGAGAAGGTCATTAACTGCTGAACAAGAATGGCCAACCCAGTTCTGCAGTGAGCCAGGGAGTTTCAGAACAAGAGCTCATGTATGTGTGGTATAGAAGGCAGACCTGGAATAAGGTACAACCAGGGGAGAATTTCTGGACTTGGCTAAGTGACAGAAAAAAATCAAATTGTTGAAATAGTTTTTAGTTAAATGCATAATCCTACTGCTTTTTCACAATTTAGTTCTAATTCCTTTGCTTGTCTTTTCAAGGGAGAAACATAAGAATGATATAAGCTAGAATTGCCACTATTCACTTTACTTCTTTCCTAAATTTCAGTATTTTGAAGAAATATTCACAATAATGCCTTTTAATTCTGATCTACATTGCTAAGTCTATGTAAAAAGGGAAGGTAAAGCTTGTTCACAGAAATGAACTAGTTATTTCTTCATGGGTGATCTCCTAACATTATTTCTTCCTTATATTCAATCTACACACATACACACTCATCCACCCACCTCCCACCAACATACACACATACACACTTCAACGCATAAAAAGACAATATTTTAGAATACAACAAATACCCAGTTTAAACCTTTGCAAGAAAGCGGGAAAGACAGAGAGAAGACTTTATGGATTTCAGCTTTAATTTGTGAGAAATCTCTCTGCCTGTTGTAAGTCACAGTGGAGAATGCAAAAGAATCCCTCTATGGAAATGGGGTTTTGTGTGACTGACACATACTGCATTTTTAATAACACAGAGTGAAATGTATTATTCAGAATTCACTGTTGTCCAGCAATTCAGCTGTGCTGCAGATCTTCATACTACTAGTGAGTCTGTTGTTTGCAAAAATTCAAATTGCTTTGTGTAATCTGTACCAGTGGCCAAGATAGTATTTGTCTGCTCAAGTAAAACTTAGTGAACTAGCACAAAGGACTATCAAATCATATTTCATCCTTTCTTCTATATATGAAGGAGACTAAAAATGAGATTCTCAGAATACAAAACCAATGTATTTATGTTTAATTACCATTTATGCCTCTGCCTGTCTCTCTGCTCACCCATTTTCCAAAGGACGCACACACACACACATACTTTACCTTGCATAACTTCCAATCTAATCCAATTAAATTTTACCTAATAGACGAGTGTGCTGTTAGGTGTATGATTATTGTAACTGAACAGCTTCATATATATTTTTAATTGTATGTTTGTATTAGAGAAGTTACAGTTTTACAGAAAAATCATACATAATATACAGAGTTGCCATATACCACCCTATAATTAACAGCATACCTCAGTGCGGTACATATGATACAATTCATTAAAGAACAATTTTTATAATTGTACTGTTAACTATAGTTCAATATTTACAATAGGGTTCACTGTGTTGTACAGTCCTATGTTTTGTTTAATTTTAAAATTTTTATTCTAGTAACATATATATAACCTAAAATTTCTTCTTTTTACCATATTCACATATATAATGTAGTGCTGTTAATTGCATTCTCAATGTTGTGCTACCATCACCACTATCCATTAGCAAAATTTACAATCAACCCAAATAGAAACTCTGTTCAATTTATGCATTAATCCCACATTCTGTACCCTCACCCTGGCCCATGGTAACCTATATTCTAGATTCTGACTCTAAAAGTTTGCTTATTCCAATTATTTAATACCAGTAAGATCATGTGATATTTGTGCTTTTGTGTCTGGCTTATTTCAATCAGCATGATGTATTCAAGCTTAATCTATGTTGTTGCATGTTATCAGAACTTCATTCCTTTTTGTGGTTGAATGATATTCTATTGTATGAATACACTATGTTTGATTTCTCCATTCATTGACTGATAGACACTTGGTTTCCTTACACCTTTTGGCAACTGTGAATAATGCTGCCATGAATATTGCTGTGCAAAAATCTATTTGAGTCCATGCTTTCATATCTTTTGGGTACATGCTTAGATGTGGGATAATGAGGTCATATGGTAATTCTATACTTAACTTTCTGAGGAACCACTGTTTGTGTTGTACAGTCCTATGTTTTGTTTAATTTTACCTGCCTTACAAAGTGACTGCACCATTGTACATTCCCACCAACAATGGGAATGGATTGAGTGGTCCTATTTCTCCACATCCTATCTAACATTTGTAATTTTCTATTTTTTTAGTAGCCATTCTAGTGGGTATGAAATGATATCTCACTGGTTTTAATTTGCATTTCCCTAAAATCTAATGATGGGAGTCCCAGAAGAAGGGAACAGAAAATGGGCAGAAAAAATGATGGAGGAAATAATCACTGAAAATTTCACAACTCTCATGAAAGATAAAAAATTATATGTCCAAGAAGTGCAGCATACCCCAAACAGAATAGATCTAAATAGACCTACTCCAAGACAGTCATTAAATTGTCACATGACAAAGACAAGGAGAGAATTCTGAAAGCTACAAGAGAATAGTGATCCATCACATACAAGGAAAGCTCATTAAGACTAAGTGTGGATTTTTATCAACATCCATGGAGGTGAGGAGGCAGGGGTATGTTATACTTAAGATACTGAAAGAGAAAAACAGCCAACCAAGAATTCCATATCTGGCAAAATGCTTCTTCCAAAATGAGGGAAAATTTAAAATATTAACAGATAGACACTGAGAAGGTTTGTGTACAAGACAGCTGCTCTGTAAGAGATACTAAAGGGAGTGCTACAGGTTGATAGGAAAAGATAGGAGAAAGAGGTTTGGAGAAGAGTGTAGAAATGAAGAGTGAAAGTAATTGCAACTAAAAGGGTAAAAAGAGAGAAAAAATAAGATATAACTTGTAAAATCCAAAAGACAAAATGGTTGAGGAAAGTATGCCTTTACAGTAATAAAATGTACTGTTAATGGATTAAACTCCTCAATCAAAAGACATAGACTGACAAAATGGATTAAAAAAATAGGATTCACCCATATACTGTCTGCAAGAGACTCATTTTAGACCCGAGAACAAAAATAGGTTGAAAGTGAAAGTTTGGAAAAATCTATTTCTCACAAACAACAACCAGAAAAGAGTGGGGAGGTAGCTACATTGATATCAGACAAATTAGACTTCAAATATAAAACAATTAATAGAGTGAAAGAAAGGCATTATGTGTTAATAAAAGGAACAATTCATCAAGAAGAAATAATGATCATAAATATTTATGCACTTAGCCAGAGTGCCCCGAAATATATGAGGCAAACACTGACAACACTGGAGGGAGAAGTAGACACCTCCAAAATAATAGCTGGAAACTTCAGTATACCACTCTCATCAACAGATAGAACATCTAGATGGAGATCAATAAGGAAACAGAGATCTTGATCTATGATAAATGGACAGACATTTACAGGACATTCGACCCCACAACAGCAGGATATGCATTTTTCTCAAGTGCCCATGAATCATTCTCCAGCATAGAACACATGTTGGGTCACAAAGCATCTATCAGTATATTTTTAAAAATTGAAATTATACAAAACACTTTCCTGGATCATAATTGAATGAAGTTGGAAATCAATACCAGGTAGAGGGCTGGAAAACTCACAAATATATGGAGGCTAAACAACACACTCTTAAACAACCAATGGGTCAAGGAAGAAATTACAAGGTAAATCAGTAAATATCTGAAGGCAAATGAAAATGAGAACGCAGCATATCAAAACTTATGGGAGCATTGAAGGCAGTGTAGAGAGAAATTCTTGGCCCTAAATGCCTATATTAAAAAAGAAGAAAGAACAAAAATCAAGAACTTAACTGCTCACTTGGAGTAACTAGAGAAAGAGCAGCAGATACCCCAAAGCAAAAAGAATAAAATAAATAACAAAAATTAGAGCAGAAATAAATGAAACTGAGAACATGAAAACAATAGAGAAAATCAACAAAACCAGAAGATGATTCTTTGAGAAAATCAATAAAATTGATGAACCCTTGGCTAGGCTGACAGAGAAAAACATAGAGAGGATGTAAATAATTAGAATCAGAAATTGAAAGAGGACATCACTAACTGACCCTGCGGAAACAAAGGAGATAATGAGAGGATACTATGAGCAACTATATGCTAACAAACTAGACAACTTAGATGAAATGGACAACTTCCTTGGAAAGCATGAACCAGTAACAGTGACTCAGGAAGAAATAGAAGACCCCCAAAACCATTCACAAGTAAAGTGATTGAATCAGTCATCAAAAACCTCCCCAAATTTAGGAAGCTGGGCCCTTGATCTTGGGGCTTGCACTTTTGAAGCTTGTTACTTATAATTGTGCCTAAGAGTTCACCCCAGAGATGTCTTTTGTTGCTCAGATATAGCTTCTTTCTATAAGCCAACTCTGCAGGTAAACTCGTCCCCCCATGCATAAGAGACATGACTCCCATGGGTGTAAATCTCCTGACAATGTGGGACATGACTTCTGGGGATGAGCCTGGACCTGGCATCATAGGATTGAGAAAACCTTCTTGACCGAAAGGAGGAAGAGAAATGAAGCAAAATAAAGTTTCAGTGGCTCAGAGATTTCAAATGGAGCCAAGAGTTCATTCTGGAGGTTATTCTGATGCATTGTATAGATAGTCCATTTTAGTTTTTAGTGTATTGGAATAGCTAGGAGGAATTACCAGAAACTGTTGAAATGCAATCCAGTAGCCTTGATTCTTGAAGATGATTGTATAACTGTATAGCTTATATACAGTGGGATTGTGAAAACCTTGTGGCCCAGTGTATGGACAGATGAGTAGCAAAATGGTGACAAAAATGAAATGAATATTGGGAGGTGATGGGGGGAAGGGGATGTTTTGGGTGCTCTTTTATGCTTTTATTTTTATTCTTATTTTTATTTTTTGGGGTAGGGTAATGAAAATGTTCAAAAATTGATTGTGGCAATGAATGAACTATATGATGGTACTGTGAAAAATTGATTGTAAGCTTTGAATGATTGTATGGTGTGTGAATATACCTCAATAAAATTGAATTTAAATAAATTAAAATAAAACAAAGATCCTTTTAAATGCATAGTTGAATATCAAAATTCATTCCCATTGTTGGGTTTAATTTGAGAATGCCCTAAATGCCAAAGAGCAGAAAGGGATCTACAAAACAACAACAACAACAACAATAACAACAACAACAATAATAACAACAACAACAACAACAAAACTCAAACAAAAACTCTCAAGAAAAAAAGGCCAGGTCCAAATGGCCTCACATGTGAATTCTACCAAGTTTTCAAGAATTACTACCAAACTCTTCCAAAAAATTGAAAAGGAGGGAAAGCTACCTAAGTCATTGTATGAAGCCAACATTACCCTAATACCAAAGCCAGACAAAGACACTACAAGAAAAGAAAATTACAAATCAAACTCTTTAATGAATATAGTTGCAAAAATATTCACAAAATCTTGCAAATTGAATCCAGCAGCACATTAAAAGAATTATACACCATAACCAAGTGGGTTTTATGCCAAGAATGCAAGGGTGGCTCAACACAAGAAAATTAATGAAAGCAATACACCACATCAATAAATCAAAGGGGAAAAAGCACATGGTCACCTTGATTGATGCAGAAAAGGCATTTGACAAAATTCAGCATCCTTTCTTAATGAAAACACTTCAAAGGATAGGAATAGAAGGAAACTTCCTCAACAAGATAAAGGGAATATATGAAAAGCTCACAGTTGGCATCATGCTCAATGGGAAAAGATTGAAAGTTTTCCCCCTAAGATCAGGAACAAAACAAGGATGCCCTCTGTTGCCATTGTTATAAAACATTGTGCTGGAAGTTCTAGCTAGAGCAGTTTGGTAAGAAAAAGAAATAAAAGGCATCCAATCAGGAGAAGAAGAAGTAACATTTTCACTGTTTGCAGATGATATGATCCTATATGTAGAAAATCTTGAAAAATCTACAGCAAAGATACTAGAGCTAATAAGTGAGTACAGTAAACTCGCAGGATAGAAGATCAACACGCAAAACTCAGTAGTGTTTCTATACACTAGTAATGAGCAATCTGAGGTGGAAGTCAAGAAAAATTTCCATTTACAATAGCACTGAAAAACATCAAACATATAAGAATAAATTTAACTAAGAACATAAAAGACCTATATACAGAAAACTAGAAGACATTGCTAAAAGAAATCAAGGAAGACCTAAATAAATGAAAGGACATACTGTGTTCATGGATTGGAAGACTAAATATAGTTAAGATGTCCATTATACCCAAATTGATTTATAGATTCAATGCATTACAAATCAAAATCCCAACAACTTACTTTGAAGAAATAGAAAAACCAATAATCAAATTTATTTGGAAGGGAATGGTGCCCTGAATATCTAAAATATCTTAAGAAAGAAAAACTACCTGACTTTAAAGCATATTACAAAGCTACAGTGGTCAAAACAGCATGGTACTGGCATAAAGATAGATATACTGACCAATAGAATTGAATTAAGAGTTCAGAAATCGACCCTCTCATCTATGGACAATTGATTTTTGAGAAGGTTAGCCAAATCTACTCAACTGGGGCAGAACAGCCTGTTCTACAAATGGTGCTTGGAGAACTGGATATCTATATCAAAGAGAATTAAAGAGGATGTCTGTCTCACACCTTATACAAAAATTAACTCAAAATGGATCAAAGATCTAAACATCAGAGCTAAGACCATAGAACTTTCAGAAGAAAATGTAGGGAAATATCTTAAAATCTTCTGGTAGGAAGTTTTTTCTGGACTTTACACCCTAAGCACCAGCAATGAAAGAAGAAATAGACAAATGGGATCTCCTCAAAATTGAATCCTTTCATGCATTGAAGAATTTGTCAGGAAGGTAAAAAGGCAGCCTACTCAATGGGAGACAATATTTGGAAACCATATGTCAGATAAGGGTTTAATATTCCAAATATACAAAGAGATCCTATAACTCAACAACAAAAAGACAAACAACCCAATTTAAAAACTGGGCTGAAGACATGGATAGACACTTTTCCCAAGAGGAAATACAAATGACTCAAAAGATATGAAAAGATGCTCAATTTCACTAGCTCTTAGAGAATTGCAAATCAAAACCACAATGAGATGTCTCACATCTACTAGAATAGCCACTATAAAAGAAAAACAGAAAACTACAAGTGCTGGAGATGATGCGGAGGAATAGGTACACACTGTTTTTGGGAATGTAGAATGGTGCAACCACTATGAAAGTGAGTTTGGTGATTCCTCAGGGTGCTAAATATAGAATTGCCATATAATCCAGCAATCCAATTACTATGTACATACTCAGAAGAACTGAAGCAGGCACATGAACAGACATTTGCACACTGATGTTTATAGCAGCATTATCCACAATTTCCAATAGATGGAAACAGCCCAAATGTCTTTCAACTGACAAGTAGATAATCAAATTTTGGTATATACCTATGAAGGAATATTGGGCAGCTATAAGACGTAATAAAGTCATGGTACATGCAATAATGTGGATGAACCTTGAGGACATTATGTTGAGTGAAATAAGTCAGAAACTAAAGGACAAATACTGTATGGTCTCACTAAAATGAATTAACTATAATGGGCAAACTCTGAGAATTAAATTAGAGCACACAGTTTATATCAGGATATAGAAAGAGGGCAAAGATTGGTCAACTATGCTTAAGGAGTACAGAATGTTCAATAAAGTTGATTGTAAAGGTTCAGAAATGGATAGAACAATACTGTGTAATAGTAGCACAATACTGTAAGTGTAATTAACAAAGTTGAGTGTGAGTATGGTTAAAAAAACAGTATGGCTAGAGTTGTACACTAGAAGGCAAGCTAGTGTACAGAAGCTGTGACTGTATAACTTAGTGAAACCTAGAGTGGACAATGATGATGGTTAATTGTAGAAATATAAGAAAGTTTTTACATGAATGAAATCAATGTATGTCACTATTACAATGTGTAAAAAATGGGACGGTATCTGGAAAAAATACAGTTAATGCAAATTAAGCTCTATAGTCAACAATAACACTGTAATATTCTTTAATTAAGTGTAACCAAGGCAATATACCAAAGCTAATTGTAGTTAAGAGGGGGATTTAAAGGAGGGGTATGGGATTTTCTTTATTTCTTTTTTTTTTTGTCCTTCCTTTTTGGATGAAATGGGAATATTCTCAATTAGATTGTGTTGGTGAATGCATAACTGTATGATTATACCAGAAGCCATGGATTGTACACTTATGATTGATTGTATGGTGTGTCAATAAAACTGTTTTAAAGAAACAAACAGGAAACTGCAAGTGCTGGAGGAGATGTGAAAGAAGTATGCCTATTCACTGTTGGTGGGGAAGTGGAATTGTGCAGTCTCTCTAGAGGACACTGTGGTGGTTCCTCAGGAAGATGGGTATGGAGTTGCCATAATTTCTGGCAATCCCTTTACTAAGTATTTGCCTGAAAGAACTGAAAGCAGGGACATGACATGGTAGTTTTTATGGTGGCATTATTCATGATTGCTAATGGATGGAGGCAGCCCAAGGTTACATCAACTGATGAGCAGAAGGGCAAACTGTGGGGTATACATACAATGGAATATTGTGTACCTACAGAAAGGAATGAAGTCTTGAGACATGCAATGAGATGAATGAATCTTGAGGACATTATGTTGAGTGCAATAAGCCAGAAACAAAAGGATAAATATTGTATGATGTATGGCATTGTCTGTATGTTAAAGCTTCAACATCTGTTTAAGAACAAAGGAAGAGATGTTTATTTTGTGTGAAATTTAAATTCTCTCTAGCACCTTATCTAATTTAACCTGTCTGGTCAGTTTATTTAAACAATCTAATTACATGTAACTTGGAATAGGGAATGAGATCTTGTTATTCCGTACAGGTTAATATAATAACCTGATATATTCCTGAGTATTTGGGGCAGAAAATAGAAAAATGTACTTGCAAAATCCCTTGATGATTGGAGAAAAAATTTGGAGCTATTGAACTTCCCTACCTAGGGAACTCCGGATATTCTCTCTAGCACTTTGGGCTCCCAATTTAATAATTCAACTCCTCAATCTTGAGGCTTGCCCTTATGAGACTTATGTCTGTAATAGCAAAGCTAAGCCTATTCATAATTATCCCTAAGAGTCATCCCCAGAGAACATCTTTTGTTGTTCAGATGTGGCCTATCTCTGGAAGCCAAATTTTGCAAATAAGCACATTATCCTCCCCCCTACATGGGACATGACTCCCAGGGGTGTAAGTCTCCCTGGCAACATGGGAAATGAATCCCAGGGATGAGTCTAAGTCTGGCCCTGGCATTGTGGGATTGACAATGTATTCTTGACCAAAAGAGGGGAAAGAAATGAAACAAAATAAAGTTTCAGTGGTTATGAGATTTCAAATAGAGTTGAGGGGTCATTCTGGAGGTTACTTTTATGTGTGCTTCTGCTAGATATTGCAAATTGCCACAGTATGCCAAGCCCAACCAACAATATTCCTGACAACCCTAAAGAATACCCTGGACTTTATTTAAGACTCTATAAAAGTTTTACTTAGTAAGCTTATTTTTTTAGAAACTGAAGGCCTCCAGATTGTTCCTTTGCCAGATAAGCCCTGAAACCCAGAGGTACCAGCCTCTCCAAGAACATAAACCAGTTGCATTCCTCTACCCCATAAGGTTGACACCCCCTTCCAGCAGGCCGAAGTTAAAATGGTCATTGCCCAGATATCCCTGAAGATTGGGACAATGATCAAATGAGAGGGGGGAGTTGTAACTGAGAAATTAGGATTTATCAAATGGTTATGACTACTGACTCATTATATAGAGATCTTTTTAGTGTCTAGTGTACTAGAATAGCCAGAAGGAAATATCTGAAATTGTTGAACTGTAATACTGTAGCCTTGATCTTTTATTATGTGACTGTGTGATTGTAAAAACCCTGTGACTGACACTCCCTTTATCCAGTGTATTGGTAGATAAGTAATAAAATATAAAGACATGTATTTAAAAAATTAATAGTTTGAGACTATGGAGAAAAATATTCCTACATAAACTATAGGCAGTAGATATAGTACTACTTTAATGAGCATTCATTAATTGTAACAAATGTTAGTACTGTTTTAAAAAATAGTAGAATTACCAAAATAGTGTTATTAATTTTAACAAATTTTCCACACCAGTGAAAATGTTAGTGGTGGTGTGGTGTATGGGAATCCTGTATTTTATGCATTATTGATCTGTAAGCCCACTTCTCTAACAAAAAATGTTAAAAAAAGAGTAAGTACTTGTCTAAATAGGGCGCTTAATTCCATCTAACACACGTGATATTATGATATCTATACCACTTTTATTTTGGTTAGTATTTTCACATTGCATCTATTTCTATCCTTTTATTTTTTACCTTTCTCTTGTTTTAAATTTGTTTCTTAAAAGACACATATAGTTTTGTTTTGTTGTTGTTGCTTTCTTTGTTGTTTGTTTTAATTCCAGTCTAACACTATTTTTCTTTAATTTGGAGCTTTTAGTTAAAATTACACTTAGTGTAATTACTGAGAGAGTTGTTTTTATCCAACCCTTATAGTACTTTTTTCTCTTGCATTTCTTCAGTCAAGATATTTTATTCCATTTCCCCCAATAAAATTTATAGTTCTATATCTTCTTAATCTTTTATAGTAGTCATACTAGAGATTACAAAACACATTTCTGATGTCTTACTATCTAATACAAATCATTACTTTTACCACATCATTACCCATTTATCAAAAATGGGTGTTGAATTTTGTCAAATGCTTTTTCTTCATTGATTGTTATGATGAGAAATTCTTCTTTAGTCTGTTAATATGATGGCTTAAATTGATTGATTTTGAAATATTGAGTCTATATTCCATGCCTGAAATAAATCCCATTTAGCCATGATACATAATTATTTTTATATATTGCTGAATTCTGTTTTCTAATATTTTGTTAAGGAGTTTTTGCATCTATATTTATGAAGGATATTGGTGTGTAGTTTCCTTGTGTATGTGTACTAGTTTTATCTGGTAAAACTGTAATCATAGCATGCATTGGGAAGTCATTCTTTCCCTTCTATTTTCTGGAAGAAATTTTGGATAATTGGTGTTAATTCTTCTTTAAATATTCAGTAGAGTTCTCCATTGAAAACACTTAGTGTTGAAGATTTCTTTAGAGGGAAAAATTGCCCTAAATTGCCTTTTAAGCTATAGGTCTATCCAATGATCTATTTTGTATTGGGTGAGTTGTGGTAGTTTGTGTTTGTTATTTCATCTAATTGTCAAACACACATATGTATAGTTGTTCACAGTATTCACTTGTCATATTTTTTGATGTTTGCAAGGTCTGTGGTGATAGTTCATTCCTGATATCAGTAATCTGTGACCTCTTTTGTTTTCTTTGTCTTCTTTTTTTCTGGAGGCCTGTTGATTTTATTGATGTACCAAATTCTAATCTTGATTGCCTCTACTGTATTTGTTTTTAAATTTCATCCTTTTCTGTTCTTATCATCATTGTTTCCTTCCTTCTGCTTACTTTGACTTTATTTTGCTCTTAGTTTTCTAGTTTCTTGATTTAGGGGCTTAGAGTATTGATTTGAGACTTTTACTCTTTATAAATGTATTTAGTGTTACAAATTTCCTATTCTGCAATACTTTAGCTGGCCTCCACAAATTTAAACGTTAACTTTTATTTTCATTCAGGACTTTGTAAAATTTCTCTTAAGACTTACTCTTTAACTATGGATTATTTTCAAGTGTTTGGGGTTTTTCCTCTTCTGTTTCAGTTCTTTATTTCTAGGTTAATTCCACTGAAGTCACAAAGTATACTGTATATGATTTTAATTCTTTTAGGTTTATTGATGTTTGTTTTAATACTCAGAATGTAGTCTATTTTGCTATATTTCTATGGAGGCATGAAAAGAATGGGTATTCTCTGCTTGTTGATTGGAGTGTTCTATAAATGCCAGTTAAATCATGTTAGTTGGTGGTGTTGTTGGGTTAGTCTATATTCTTGCTGGCTTTTAGTCTAGTTATTCTATAAATTGAAAGAGGGGTGTTGAAGTCTTCAACTGTAATTTTGAATATGTCTATTTATTCTGTTAGTTCTATTGGTTTGTGTACCACATATTTTTCAGCTCTAATTTTGATGCATACACATTTACCATTGCTATGAGTTTTTAGTGTATTGACTCTTTAATCATCATGTAATGTTCCTTCTGTTTCAGGTGGTTTTCTTTGTTCTGAAGTCTACTTTATCCGATATTAATATAGCCACTGCAGCTAACTCTTGATAAATGTTTCCATGTTATATTTTTCTATCCTTTTATTTTCAACCTACAGATATAGTTGTATCTGAACCAAGTTTTTATAGACAGAATATTTAGTGTATTTTTCAGTTCTAAAATTTCTACTTGGTGCTCCCTTATAACTTCCATTTTTGTTGAGATTTCTAGATTTTCATTTATTTCAAGAGCTTTGTAATTGTGGAGCACTTTTATGATGGTTGCTTTAAAACCTTGTCACATAATTCATAGCAGAATTATTCACAATTGCCAAAAGATGGAAGCAAGCCTAGGCTACATCAACAGATGACTGAATAAACAAAATGTGGTATATAAATACAATGGAATATTATTCAGCCACACAAAGAATGGAATTCTGATATATGCAACAACATGGATAAACTTTTAAGAAACCATGTTGAGTGAAATAAGGCTTAAGGAAAAGGACAAATATAGTATGATTTCACAAATATGAAATAATTAGAATCAGGAAAGACATAGAATCAGAAACTAAAATACAGGTTACCAGGAGCTGGGTTGGTGTCACAGAATGGAAAGTTAATGCCTAATTGGTACAGCATTTCTGTTTGGGGTGCTGAAAAAGGATTGGTAATGGATGGTGGTTGTGGTAGCAGAACATTGTGAATGTAATTAACACCATTGAATTATATGTTTGAATGTGGGTAAAATAGGATATTTTAGACTGATATGTTACTAAAGTATAAAACTTTGGAATGTACAACACAAAGAGTGAATCCTAATATAAACTATGGAGTATAGTTATTAATGCAAATAAAATAATATTCTTTCACCAATTTTAACATAAATTCCATGCTAATGCAAAGTGTTAGTGATAGGGAAAAAAACTACATGTGAGGAAGGGTATATTGGAGCTATATTTTCTGCATGATTTTTCTGCATAACTACTAGTTCCCTAATACAGCAAATATTTATAGAAAGAGAAAAATGGCTGCATCTTTGTAAGAAGAGTGAGCTTTTTTGCCTTTTATTGCACTATAGTCACACCCATCACTCCCCATGTCATAAATAACTTTGAAAAATAGCAGTTTGCATTCACAGGGCAACCTGGCCATTCCTGCAGAGGGTATAACAGAGTTTAAGCCCCTTAAATGCTACATTTCCCAAGTATTATAATGATTTATCCTGGCAGGTTTATCCTTGGAAGATGTCACTTACAAACATATTTGTATTAGACCTTACTAGGAACTCAGCAGTGCAAAGGTCTTCTCTATGGATGGGAGAAATTGGCAAAAACCATTATAGTCATGTGTTTAGTTTTGAGGTTGTCTGGTGCAGTGGAAACAGTTTTAACTAACCATGGACTAACCAAAAAACTGAGAAGGAAAAATTGCCAAAAAAGATGTCCATAGGGACTTTGTAAAACTTTGATATATACTGGAATCCAGCAGGCCATGCACATGTATTGGGTTGTCTGCATTCTCAGGAAAGACATGAGAAGTTCCTAAACTCTCACTTGGGTGTCTCACAAGCAGGAAGTGAAGGCTAAGGTAGAGGGAAAAAATTATGTGGCTGAGTGTTGAATGCATGTCCAAACTCACAAACACACATGCTCACACACACACACAGAGTTCCTTGGCAAAGATTAGGAGATTTATTTGTTCTGGGTGTTTAAGAAAATCTCTGTCCAATCCTTAGTTAACCTCTGAGTTAATGAGCAGAAAGTTCAGTGGCCATACAAAATAAAGAATACAAATTTTACAAAAGTATTTCAAGAACTCAAAAAGCCAACAAAAACAATAATAACAACAAATAGCAACAATAAATTCCTTGGAGTAACAGTATATCAATTCCAGTTTTCAAGAAAAAAATTATAAGGCATGCAAAGAAACAAGAGAAGATAATTCACATAGGAAAAAATATTAATCAACAGAAACTGTCCCAGAATAACACAGATATTGGATATTGGACTTACTAGACAGACTTTAAATCAGTTATGTTAAATATGTTCAAACAACTAAAGGAAACTATATCTACGGAAGTACAGTAAATTATGAGAAAAATGTTTCACCAAATAGAGAACATCAATAGAGAGAAAGAACTCTTAATAAATAGAGATTCTGAAGTTTAAAAGTGTAATAATTGTCATAAAAATTCACTAGAGAGATTTGACAGCAGAAGGCAGGCAGGAGAAATAAACAACAAACTTGAAGATAAAGCAACTGAGAGTATCCAATCTGAAGCACAGAAAGAAAGAGAGAATGAATAAAAGTGAACAAAAGGCAGAGAACTGTGGGACACCATAAAGAATATCAAAATATACATAATGGGAGTCCCAGAAGGATAATAGAGTGTGAAAGCGACAGAATCTTGATAGAAATCATGTCAAAAACTTCCCAAATTTGATGAAAACATTAATGAATGCTTCCAAGAAGCTGAGCAAACTCCAAATACAATAAACATAAAAGATCCACATGTTAAAATTGAACTGATAAAAGCTAAAGATGAAGAGAGAATCCTGACAGCAGTAACAGAGAAGCAACTTATCTTATACAAGTGATCCTCTATAAACTTAACAGTTGAATTCAAATTAGAAACCATGGAAGCCACAAGGAGGTGGGATGGCATATTTAAAGTGCTGAAAGGAATAAAGCTGTCAACAAGGAAATCTGTATGCAGCTAAATACTCTTCAAAAAAAGTTAAGACATTCACTGATAAATAAAAACAGAATTTGTCACAAGCAAACATATCCTACAAGAAATACTAAAGGACATCCTTCAGACTGAAATGAAATTGTGCTGTAAAATGGCTTGAATTCATATGAAGAAATAAAGAGCACTGATAACATTAACTAGATAGGTAAATATAAAGACAGAATAAATGTATTTTATATTTGTTTCTGTATTCTTGTTTTATGGTTTAAAAGGAAACTGCTTAAAGCAATAATTACAAAGCTTTTTTGATGAGTACACAATATATACATATGTGATTTATGACAATACAGCGAAAAAGGGAAAGAACAGTGCTCTAGAAGACTTAAGCTTATATGCTATTAAGAGTAGTTGGTATTAATCCAACCTTTGTTTATTACAAATTAAGATGCTTATTGCAATCCTCAGGGCAACCAGTAAGAAAATAATTAAAAATATACATAAAAGAAAATACAGTAGAATTAAAATCATACACTAGAGAATGTCTATAAACAAAAGGCAAGTAATAGAGGGATAGAGGCACAAAAACACTTAAAACATATAAAAATAGCTAAATGGAGGATGCAAATCCTATCCTATCAATAATTACAATAAATGGAAATGAATTACGTTGTCCAATTAAAATGTAGAGGATGACATTATGGACTCAAAAACATGATCCAAGTATCGCTGTTTATAAGGGACACACTTGAGATTCAAAGATACAATATATTTAAAGTAAAATGGTGGAACAAGTAAAAGCATGGAAACAGTAAGAAAAATAGAGCTTGAGTTGTTACATTAATATGTGACAAAATGGACTTTAATATGAAATGTATTAGTACAAAAAAGGAAGACTGTTTTACAATGTTAAAAGCATTACTCCATCAAGAAAATAAAACAGTTATAAACATATTTATATACCTGAACACACAGCCCCAAAAAGCATGAAGCAAAAGCTGACAGAATTGAAGGGAGAATATACAATTCACCAGTAATAGTTGTTGACTTCAATACACAATTTTAATAATGCATAGAATAAATAGATAGATGATCAGCAAGGAAGTTTAAGACATGAACAAAGCATAAACCAGCTAGACCTAACAAACACCTATAGAACACTCAGTAATAACAGAATACATGTTCTTCTCAAGTACACGTGGAACATTTAATAGGATAGACTGTATGTTCGGCCACAAAACAAGTCTCAATAAATTTAATAGACTATAAACAATAAAAATATACTATGCAACCATGATGGAATGAAATTAGGAGCCAATAACAGAAGATAATTTGGAAAATTCACAAATATGTTAAAATTAAACAGCACACTCCTATATGACCAGTGGATGAAAGAATAAATCACAAGGGGCATTAGAAAATGCCTTAAGATTAATGAAAATGAAAAACATATACCAAAACTTTTGAAATGCAGCAAAAAAGTGCTCAGTGGGATATTTATAGATGTAAATGCCTATATTAAAACAGAAAGATCCCAAAGTGATGAATTTACTTTCCACATTAAGAAACTAGAAAAAGAAGATCAATGTAAATTCAAAGCAAGTAAAGGAAAGAAACAATAAAGATTAGCATGGAGATTAACAAAACAGAGAATAGAAAAAGATAGAGAAAACCAAGAAAATCAGTAGTTTGTTCTTTAAGATCAACAAATTTGCCAAACATTTTGCTAATCTGACCAAAAAAGAGAAGACTCAAATTATTTTATCTGAAGTGAAAGAGCTGACATTATTACTGATCTTAAAGAAATAGAAAGGATTGTAAAGGAATACTGTGAACAATTGTATGCTAATAAATTTGATAACCAAGAGCAATGCAACCACTATCAATGTTCTGTCTTTTTCTTAAACAGAAATTGAAAAGCCATCCTAAAATTTATATGCAAGTTTATATGCAAATTTATATCATGGCACCCAGGATAGCCAAAACAATCTTGTAAAAGAAGAACCAAGTTGGAGGGCCCACACTTCCTTATTCCAAAATTTACTAGAAAGCCACTGTAATTATGAAAGTACAGTACTGGAATAATGAAAGACATATACATCAATGAAAATGAATTCAGACTTTAGAAATGCATTAATACACCTGTGGTCAATTGATTTTGAGAAGGGTATCAACACAATTCAATAAGGAAAGAACAGTCTTTTCAACAAATGTTGCTGAGACAATTGGATGTCTATAGGCAAAAGAATGAATTAGGACATCTTCCTTACATCCTCATTTCCTTACATTATGAGTTACAAATAATTAACTCAAAATGGATTATTGGTCTAAATATAAGTTTTTAATACCATAAAACTATTAGAAGCAAATATAAAGGAAAATCTTTAGGATGCTGTATTGGGCCATGTTATTGGGTCATCATATCTATGGATTCTTAGATATGACACTCAAAGCATGAACAACAAAATCAAAAATAGATAAAATTGGATCAAAATTAAAAGATTTTGTGTTATCAGGGAAGTGAAAAGACAACACAGAGAATGAGAGAAAATAGTTGTAAATCATATAGTTGATAAGGGTTTAATATATAGAATATATAGAAACTCAAACAACAAAAAAGACAACCCAATTTAAAAATGGAGAAAGGGCTTGAATAGACATTTCTCTAAAGAAGATATGCAACTGACCATGAAACATATGAAAAGATGCTCAACATCATTAGCCATTAAGGAAATGCAAATTAAAACCACACCATGAGATGACACTCGATATGCACTTGGATGGATATTATTTAAAAACATGGAAAAGAACAAGCCTTAGCAAGGAAGATGAGAAATAGGAACTGACATATGTTGTTGGTGGGAATGTAAATTGATGCAACCACTGTGGAAAACAATTTGGTGGTTCCTCAGAAAGTTAAATGTAGAATTACAAGATGAACCAGCAATCCCACTTTTATGTATATACCCAAAAGAATTGAAAGTGGAGACTCAAAAAGATATTTGTATACCAATGTTCAAAGCAGCATAATTCACAATAGTCAGAAGGTAGAAACAACCCAAGTGTCCATCAATAGGTGAATGAATGAGCAATATGTGGTATATACAAACAAAGGGATATCATTCATTGATATCATCCTTTTTTTGTGAAGTGTCTATTCAAGTGTTGCCAGTTTTTTGATATTTTTTTACTTTCCATAGTCTGTGATATGCTTTCACTTTCTTAATGGTGTCTGTTGATAACCAGAAATTCTTAATATTAATGATGCTAATTGATATATATTTATATATATATATATATGTTATATACAAAGTGAAAGTAATAATGATTAATTCTTAAACTTACCATATGACAGGAATTACTGTAAATTATTTATAATGATTCACTTAATTCAAAAACAACCTATGAGGTGAGTGTTGTTATTTCCATTTTACGAATAGGGAAACTGTTACAAGGAGCGGTGAAGTAATTTGTCTAAAGTCATGTAAGCAGTTAGTGGCCAAGACAGGATTTGAAAACAGGTAGTTAAGCTTCAGGGTTTGTGTGTTTAATAGCAATGATAAACTGTGTGGTAGAAAGAGTTGAAAGATTTTTCAAAAGAAAACTTATGGGGTATGGGTGTAGATATATTCAGGTAAATCAACTATCAATATAGAAAATAGACTTGTTTTGACTCATTTGGAGAGATTAATAGACAATTCAAAGATAAATAGGGAATTCCTATAAAATTTTGGAAACAGATTAAACACAATTTTGGATTTCTGAGTTTAAAGCATATTCCTCATGATGAAATTAAAGGTTGTCTGGGAAGAGTGTTCACAGTAATAGATACATTTGGAAAGTGTCACAATAGTCCAAGTATGTGAAAGATTCAGCAGTGAGAACACTAGACATTGTATTCTTTGAGGAAGAGGCAATAGTATTTGATTACCAATTAAAGACCTAAGACTTTTTATATCTTTGCACCCTTGAAAAAATTGTGTGTACTCTAATACTGCTGACTGGAACCCATCCCCCATCTCTGTACTCAAAATCAACCTCAAATATTAGCTCATTCATGAAACCTCTCCTTCCTCCTTTCAGTAGATTCAGACTTTCTCTCTTCTAAATTTTTACAGTATACACTTTGTTTACATCTCTATGTTATTGTGTATCATTATATTGACATTATAAAAAATGTGTGCCATGGATGCTGTAGTGTACTCTCCAGATATCTCTTCAGGTCTATGGCACTCATTCTCCCTGCTGCGGAAGGTTTGCCATTGACTGTTCTCAGCTGTGGTGTCCCTCTGTGAGAATCACTCTCAGGTTAATGAAGTTGCCTCTCCTATTTCCCCAGGGCAGCCCACATCCAACAACTTTTTGATGCAGAGTTACAAAGTTCAGGCCTCTTTGATCCAATTGGGAATAACTCTGAAGGGGCATCTAAGCTTCAGAACTCCCTGTGGGACTGGCTGTTGCAACTACACTGTAGTTTAGTTCACTTTCTGCGTAGTGCTTCTTCATAGATAATGTTCAGCAGAGCACACTGCTAATCTGAGTCATGCAAATGTCAGGTTTCCTGAAGAAACTGACCTAAACAATGTGTCTGCCTTTTTTCCTTTTTTATTATGGAGTAACTCATACTTAGCTAATGGTTATTGGGTGCATGCTACAGCTTAGGCACCATGATCTCTAATTCTCTATAAAAATGCTTTAGATGGGTGGCACCATATTTCAGTGCTACTAAGATGCTTTGAATATCGATGCTTCACGAATTTGTAACAGCTATTAGGGATGAAAAGGAAAAACTGTTATATAACAGATTATAGCATATATTAACCTTATAAAGTCACATATACTTTCATTTTCACTTTGGAATTTTTAAAATTAATTCATATGGTCTGTATAAAGAATCTACTAGATGTGTTCAGCTCTTAGGAGTTATCAGTAACACACTGATATTCATAATTCAGTCTAGTGACTTTGACTAACATCTTTCAGATTAATACCCAAACTCAAAAGCTTATCTAAAATATGGGGATGGAGGTTACTGAATTTTGTCTAGTGTAAGACTCATACAATTAGTTCTTTAATTATGCTTTTCCAAAATTTAAATGCTTTACCTGAAACATCAGCAGGAAATCTGAACATATACATATTTGTAAAAACTGAGTGATAGTTCTTGACAATGCTTGAAATAGCCACAACAAACTCTCCTAACTTAGAAAATTATATATTTTAATGGATATTCCCATATCTACTTCCTTTAATGCTATTGCATGGTATATAACAGTCATTATTCAACACGCAGACACAGGTCTCACACAGACCTCATTCAGTGCTGAATTATTGTGTCACCTATTTGAAGACATTTAAAATAATTAAGAATTCTAATGTCAGTAAAATTATTTTGATTGCATGTGATGATATTAATGTAAATGACTGAAATGAAATAGCAATTGAATGAATAGGTACCTTCCTCCCATGCTTGGTTATGTTTGCACAAGTATGGGTAATAACTAATATGTCAAAACTCACTACTCTGACTAGTCGGTGTCAAGTTTCAATTGTCATCATCATTAGATGCATTTCAATTTAAAAAAAAAAATAAAATCTGCACAATAGGCATCTTAGATTAAAACAAATGCTGCATCATTAGATACATTTTACATATGATGAAACTGACACTTAGAGATTAGTTTATTCAGGGTCACAAAGTGAGCAAATGTAAAAGCTATTATTTGAACCCAGGTCAGTCTGATTTTAAGGTTAATGCTCTAATGGGCATACACAGAATTATATTGGATCAATAAATAATGAAATAATCAATTAGTATTAAACTGAGGGATTCAGAGGGAGGCAGGGCAAGATGGCAGCATAGGGAGGTGTGGAATTCAGTTAGTCCCCTAGAGCAACTAGTAAATAGCCAGGAATAACTAGAAAATAGTCTGTAACAACTGATAGGGGGACATCCATGATGGAACACACATGGTACACCAGTCTGGAATGGGTGGAATGGCTGTGATTACGGCATAGAGCTGTAAATAAAGCTCTCCTAAGTGTGGAGCTGGCACCCCTCGCCCACCAGCATGATAGGCTTAGTTGGAAAACTTCACTGTGGGGAAAGAAGCAGTCCTTGCCCAGAGCAAGGGAATGTAACTCAACCAAGCTCCAACTGCGGTTTTAATTAACAGATTTAGACTACTGAATACATGCTGTGAGCACAGATAAACCTGGAGTAAGCAGGAAAGGAACACAGAGGTTTCTCCTGGCAGAGAGGAGACAGGACTGATGGAAGAACTGAGAGCAGGGGCATGAGGGGACATTTTCTGCTGGTGCTTATGGTAGCAGAATACACAATTCACAATAAATGGAGGTGGCCTAAGGGTACACCGAAAAACGGAATGGTGAACTGTGGTGTATACATACAGTGGAATACAGAATGTCAGCAAGAAGAAATGAAGTTGTGAAGTATGCAACTGGGTGAATGGATCTTGAGGACAGTATGTTGAGTGAAATAAGCCAGAATTGAAAACACAAAAGTAATTCCTCATTAATATGGACTAACTATAATGTGCATACTCTGAGAATTGTACCTGAGAGCACAGGTTATCAGAGAAAGGGTATGGTAAATGTTCCTAGATTGTAAGCTCTTAACAGCAGTTACATCTATTCATGAGTTGTAATTGTTGTCTCTAAATTCTAAGATGCTGAGCTGTTTGTGCATAACCTGGTTGGGCTCTGGAACTTTGGGTATCTGTGTGAAACCTGAGACTCAGATCAGTGTTCAGCAGCTATGAGTGTCATCATTTCCCCATACAGCAAATGTTAAAGAAGTTGAAAAAAAAGATCAGACTTCAATTAGAGATATGAACAAAGGGTACTTTATTAGAACTAAAGTAAACCAGACTAAAAGGAAAAGTATGATATTGATGGTGTTTTAAAACCTCAACTTCTGTGTGAGACCAAAGGAAGAGATGTTTATTAGATACAAAAATCTATGTTTTCTGTAGCATGCTATATAAGTTAACTTGAATGGCCAGTTTATTCAAACACCATAATTACAAGGAACCCTGAACAGGGGGTGAGATCTTGTTGGTTTATGCAGGTTAGCATGAAACCCCAATACATCCCAGAGTAATTTGAGCAGAGAATAAAAAGTATTTTCAAAACCTGCTTGCAGGCCTGGGGAAAAACATGGAAACATTAAACTTCCCCATCTGGGAATTCCTGATATTCTCACAAGCATTGAGGACTACCACTGTAGTAGGCCAAGTACTCGATCTTTGGGCTTGCCCTTATGAAGCTTGTTACTGCAAAGGAGAGGCTAAGCCTACTTGTAATTGTGCCTAAGAGTTCACCCCCAGAGGACCTGTTTTGTTGCTCAGATATGGCCTCTCTCTCTAAGCCAACAGTGCCCTCACCAATACATGGGGCATGACACACAGGGGTGTAAATCTCCCTGGAAAAATGGGACATGATTCCTGCGGATGAGCCTAGATGCAGCATCATGGGATTGAGAGAGCCTTCCTGGCTAAAAGGGGAAAGAGAAATGAAACAAAATAAAGTTTCAGTGGCTGAGAGATTTCAAATGGAGTCAAGAGATCATTCTGGAGGTTATTCTTATGCATTTTATTGGTCCTTTTGTAGTTATCAGTGTATTAGAATAGCTAGAAGAAAATACCTGAAACTGTTGAAATGCAATCCAGTACCCTTGATTCTTGAAGAGGATTGTACAACTACCTAGCTTACATGGTGTGACTGTGTGATTGTGAAAACCTTGTGGCTCACACTCCCTTTATCCAGTGAATGGACAGATGAGTAGAAAGAAGGACAAAAATAAATGAATAATGGAAGGGGACTGGGGATAAGTATGAGAAGTTTTGGGTGTTCTTTCATACTTTTATTTTTATTTTTATTCTTATTTCATTTTTGTTTCTTGGAGTAATGAAAATGTTCAAAAATTGATTGTGGTGATGAATGCACAACTATGTGATGATACAGCAGTGAACAATTGATTGTGCACTGTGGATGACTGTGTGGTGTGTGAATATATTTCAATAAAATGGCGTTAAAAACTTGAGGGATTCAACAAAATACCATTTAAACATATTTCTGTCCAATCCATTGTGATATTTAGATTCAACTCCCCACAATGTTAAAAGAAAAATGAAGTCTTGTAATGTGAGAGAAATGGCATCAGTCTGGTATATAAAGAAGAGAATAAAGGGTGATCAGTTAAAGGCAGTATTTGATACATTGAGAAATGTGTGTTGAATCAAGAACAATTTGGAAGGTTAAATAAATTTTGTGGACTAAAGAATATTAAGAACTGTATGCAATTCTCTATATATTCAATTCAAAAGTAGGAAAATTAGCATATTCACTTGGAAACATTATAGGATAGGGAACTTCTGTAAATACATTTCTAAAATGTGATAGTCTTATATGAAAGAAAAAAAATTAAAAGCACAGTCATCAGAGACATATGAATTCACCTCTGGGGATTTAAAATTTAGCTGGTCCAATAAGAAACCTGTGGACAAGATTCCTTAGGCAATTACTTGTTTCAAACTGAGAGAATATATTGCTGACATTAATCAAGCATGTGTATCATGATGCCTTGCACAATTGCTTAAGGCCATCAGGCTTCATTTGGAAATCACACATGTGCATTTAGTTGGTAGATTTATTTATTTTTTACTTACTCTAAATATTTATAACTACAGGGATATAGTTTTTAGCATAACAATTTTTACTATTTAAAATTTTTATTAGAGAAATTGTGTGTTTAAAGAACAATCCTGCATAAACTACATGATTCACATACCCTCTCCTACTACCAACAGCTTGCATTTGTGTAGAACATTGTTACAATTGTTGATAGCACCTTTTTATAGTTGTACTATTTTTTTAACAGTAGTTACGTTTGTTACAATTGATGAAAGAATGTTTAAATATTAGCTATCATCCATAGTTCACATTAGGTCTATTTTCTCCATATACCTCCTTACTATTAACACCTTGTATCAGTGTCATATATTTGTTATAAATCATGAAAGAACATTCCTATACTTGTACTATTAACTATAGCCCTTCATTCACAATAAGCTTACTTATGTTTTACAGTCCCATGTGTTATCCTTTGTGATAGGTTGAAGCTATATGTATTCCAAAAAGGATCATGTTCTTTTAATCCATTCCTGTGAGTGCAAACCTATTGTAGGTGGGGCCTTTCAGTTAGGTTATTTCAATTGCAGTGTGACTCATCCCATTCAAGGTGGGACTTAATCCTCTTACTGGAGGCCTTCATAAGGGGATAAAACCCAGAAATAAGTCCCAGAGAACTGAGAGAGGAAACCACTGAAGCCAGAATCTGAAAGCAATGAAACCTGGGAGAGAAGGAACAGCAGACATTGTCACATGCCTTGCTATCTGACAGAGCAATCCAAGATCACCAGTAGCCAGTCTTCAGGGAGAAAGCACTGCATGTTAATTCCTTGAACTGGACATTTTCATAGTGTAAGACCTGTAAACTTGTAAGTTAATAAATCTCCATTGTAAAAGCCAACCTATTTCTTGTTTATTGCATTTCATTATCTTTAGCATACCAAAACATCCTTCAGTTTTTATTCTAGTAATGTATACACCCTAAAGTTTCCTTTTTTAACCACATTCACCTATACAGTTCAGTGCAATTAACTATACTCACAATAATGTGATACCAGTACCACCATCCATTTCCAAACATTTACCACCAGTGTACACAGAAAATTGGTACAAGTTAAGCATCAACTCCCCATTCCCTAACTTCAGTCTACCTCCTGGTAACCTATATTCTAGATTCTAACTCCATGATTTTGTCAATTACAATTAGTTCATAACAGTGAAAGCATACAATATTTGTCCTTTTCTCTCTGGCATATTTCACTCAATATAATGTCCTCAAGTTTCAGCCATGTTGTCACCTGCATCAGGACCTCATTCCAACTTGTGGCTGAAGGCTGAATAATATTCCATCATATGTATATACCACAGTTTGTTTATCCATTAGTCATTCGATGGACACTTGGGTTGCTTATATATTTGGCAATTGCAAATAATGCCAGTATGAATATTGGTGTGCAAATATTGGTTTGAATTACTGCTTTCAGATCTTCTGGGCATATACCTAGTGGCAGGATTAGTGGATTGTATGGCATTTCCATACTTAGCTTCCTGATGAAGAGTCAAACTGTCTTCCACAGGGTCTGCACCATTTTCCATTCCCACTAGCAATGAATGGGTGTTCCTATTTCTTCACATCCTCTGCAACACTTGTAGTTTTCTGTTTTTTTAGCAGTGGCCATTCTAGAATGATTGAAATGATAGCTCATTGTGATTTTGATTTGCATTTCCCTAATAGCTAATGATGTCAAGCATCCTTCCATGTTCTTTTTAAGCATTTCTATTTCTTCTTTGGAGAAATGTCTTCTCAAGTCCTTTGCCAAATTTTTACGGGTTGCTTGTCTTTTTATTGTTGAGTTGTAGAATTTTTTTCATATATTATGGATTTTAAACCCTTATTGGATATGTGGTTCCCAAATCTGTTCTACCATTTGATAGTTTTTTTTTTTCATATTCATAACAAAATCCTTTGAGGCACAAACATTTTTAATTATGAGGAGGTCCCATTTATCTATTTTTTCTTTTGCTGCTTGTGCTTTGGATATAAAGTCTAAGAAATCACTGCCTATCACAAGGTCTTGAAGATGTTTCACTACAATTTATTTCAGGAACTTTATAGTCCTTATATTTAGCTCTTTGGTCCAATATGAGTTAATTTTTGTTTATGGTGTGAGATAGGAGTTCTCTTTTATTCTTTTGCTTATGGATATCCTATCCTGCCCACACCTTTTGTTGAAGAGGATGTTCTGTCTCAGTTCAGAGGACTAGGCAGCCTTGTCAAAAATCAGTTGGCCATACAGTGATGTCTTCAACATGGCAATGTAAACAGCTAATGAAAACTCCTCTCCAGAGATTCAAAGGAAGAAACGATAATTTTGAATTGGTTGAAACTCTGGCGGAGGATATAGACTGAAGAAGGACCCTGCAGATGCCAAATTGAAGAAACAGAGGAACTATCAGGTAGGAATCTTCTTTCCCAGACTATCCAGTCCTCTCCTCTCCCACTCACTCAGTCTCAGTGTGAAAAAGGCAAAGAATCAGCAGATGAGACCCCTACCACCAGGGACACTGATTTTAAAATCTCCGAGAGCAGTGAGACATACCCCCACTGTTTGAAGACCCAGGGTATAGGTGAGGATAATTCAGGGTCCAGGTCAGTGAGTGACAAAGAGACTCAGAAAACGTGGAAAGAGACTGTGTTTCCAGCCTTGGGTCTGAAAACACTTCCCCATCATTGAGGGAAACAGCAGCTGGTGGCTGTTTCCTTACCTTGAGGATGGCAGGAATACTGTCAGATCAGGGAATACTCTACCACAGGCGTAGCCCCACATTTAGTCAAATTTTGACCAGCAAAGTGAGGGCATAGGAATCCTGCAGTTTCAGTACACATGTGTAGATGCAGCCTGTGCTCATAGGAAAAGCAGCGTCTAAGGATGATTATGTTACTAACCAGCACCATCTGTTGGACAGTCCAGAAAGTGCAAGTGAAGTGAAACACTTAAAAAAGATGCTGCAGACCTATTTTAGGACTACAGGAGCTGGTCAACATGCCCTACAAAGAAACCCAGCCCTGTTATGGCTGAGAAATATGGACAACCCAACTGTTAAAGCAGGGCTCTAAAACAAACCCACGTCTTCTGGCTGGTAGAAAACAGAGCAGCACTGGAAGCCAGCAGATCTATACTACCAGACAGAGTAAACTTGCTGTGGTACCCAGTGCCTACCTCCCATCCCTGTGGTAAGCCATGGTGGAGCCTGATTTTGGGGGAATACTGTGGGGCAGAGTCAATCTGACAACTAGCCAGTGAGAGAAAAAAAATAAACATAGAGATGAAAGAAAACCAACAAGAAAACCCAAGGCAAAAGAGAAAAAACAACCTCCAGAATAAACTAATTGAGAAAATCAGATGCCTAAGCAGAAAAAATCACAGGCCACAACAGGAAACATAAAGATATGGCCCAGTCAAAGGAACAAACTAACAGCTCAATTGAGATTCAAGAGTTGAAACAATTAATTAAAAATGTTCAAACAAATCTTCTCAATCAAATCAATGAGTTGAAGGAAAATGTGACAAAAGAGATGAAGGATATAAAGAAGACACTTGGTGACCATAAGAAAGAAGTTGTAAGCTTGAAAATACAAATGGTAGAACTTATGGGAATGAAAGGCACAATAGAAGAGATGAAAAACACAATGAAGACATACAATAGCAGACTTCAAGAGGCAGAAGAAAGGATTACTGAACTAGATGAGGACAGAGCATCTGAAATCCTACACACAAAAGAACAGATACAGAAAAGAAAGGAAAAATATGAGCAAGGTCTCAGAGAATTGAATGACACCATGAAGTGCATGAATATACATGTGTTGGTTTGAATGTATTATGTTCCCCAGAAAAAGCCATATTCTTTGATGCAATCTTATGGGGCAGACATAGTGAGGATTAAGTTGGAACATTTGGATTAGGTTGTTTGCATGGAAATCCACCCACCCAACTATGGGTGATGACTCTAGTTGGATAATTTCCATGGAGCTATTACCCCACACATTCAGGGTGGGTCCAAATTAAATCACTGGAGCCATATAAATGAGCTGACAAACAGAAGGAACTTAGTGCAGCTGAGAGTGACATTCTGAAGAGAAGCTACAGCCAAGAGGGACACTTTGAAGAATGCACAGAAGCTGAGAGAGTAGCTGCAGATGAGAGACATTTTGAAGATGGCCGTTGAAGGCAGACTCTTGCTCCAGAGAAGCTAAGATAGGGCATACACCTGAGAGCAACTAAGAGTGACATTTTTGAAGAACTGCAGCCTAGAGAGGAATGTCCTGGGAGAAAGCCATTTTGAAACCAGAACTCTGGAGCAGATGCCAGCCACATGCCTTCCCAGCTAACAGAGGTTTTCCAGACACCATTGGCCATCCTCCAGTGAAGGTACCCGATTGCTGATGTGTTACCCTGGACACTTTATGGCCTTAAGACTGTAACTGTGTAACCCAATAAACCTCCTTTTATAAAAGCCAATCCATCTCTGGTGTTTTGCATTCCGGCAGCATTAGCAAACTAGAACAATACATGTTATAGGTGTCCCAGAAGGAGAACAGAAGGGAAAAGTGGCAGAAAGAATAATAGAGAAAATAGTCAATGAAAATTTTCCAACTCTTATGATAGACAAAATTAGAGGTCCAAGAAGCACAGTATACTCCAAACAAAATTAATCCAAAGAGACCTACTCCAAGACACTTAATCAGATTATCAAATGTCAAAGACAAAGGGAGAACTCTGAAAGCAGCAAAAGAAAAGCAGTGCATCACACACAAGGGCAGCTCAATAAAACTAAATGCAGATTTATCAGCAGAAACCATGGAGGTGAGAAGGCAGTGGTATGATATATTCAAGATACTGAAGGAAAGAAACTTCCAGCCAAGAATCCTATATCCAGAAAAAACGTCCTTCAAAAATGAGGGAGACCTTATAAAATTTACAGATAAGCAGACATGGAAAGAGTTCTTGAACAGGAGTCCTCCTTTATAAGAAATAATAAAGGGGGTGCTCCAGACAGATAGGTAAAGACATGCAAGAGAGGTTTGGAGATGAGTATAGGAAAGAAGATACCAGGAGATAGAAAGAGGGTCAAGACCAGGTATTTGATGCTGAAGGGGTAAAGAATGTTCAATAGGATTGATTGTATAGATCCAGAAATGGATAGCACAATTCTGGGTAATGGCAGCACAATATTGTGAGTACACTGGACAAAGATGACTGTGAGTGTGTTTGAAAGAGGAAAGTTAGGGTCATGTAGGACACCAGAAGGAAAGACAGAAGTTACAGACTGGGATGGTATATAACTTAGTGTGACCTAGATTGGTCAGTGATTGTGATTAAATGTACAAATATAAGATTTTTTTATATGAGGGGGAACAAATGAATGTCAACTTTGCAAGGTGTTGAAAATATGATGGTATTGCAGGAAAAATACAATCAGTGTAAACTAGAGTCTATAGTTAACAGTAACATTGTAATATTCTTCCATTAATTCTAACAAAGGCAATATACCGACGCTAAATGTCAATAAAAGGGGGCTATAAGGACGGGTTATGGGATTCTTGGCATTGGTGGTGTTGTCTAACCTTTTTATTTTATTTTAATTTAATTTTTTCTTTTGTTTTTTTTAGTAGTCATTTTTTCTTTCATTTTCTCTTTTTTTTCTTTTTCCACCTCTTCATTTGTGGAAGAATTGGAAATGTCATCATGTAGATAGTGGTGGTGAATTCATAACTATGTTATTATACAGGGAACCATTGTTTACTTAGGAAGGAATGTATAGTGTGTGAATAAAACTGTCTAAATAATAAACAGTGGGATACAGGTGCCAGAGAAAATATGGAGAGTATGATGTACCTAATCACATTGGTGGGGAAGTAGAACGGTGCAGCCCATCTGGAGGGCAGTGTGGTGGTTCCAAAGGAAGCTAAGCATGGTGTTGCCATATGATCCTGCAACCCTATTATTGGGAATATACTTGGAAGAAATGAAAAGAGGAACATGAATGGACATTTGCACAGTGGGGTTTAGGGTGGCAGTATTCATGATTCACAGTGTATGGAGGTGGCCCAACGGTACATTGACTGATGAATGGAATGGCAAACTGTGGTCTATACATACTATGGAATATTGAGCTGCTACAAGAAGGAATGAAGTGAGGTATACAACTAGGTGGATGGACCTTGAGGGCACTATATTGAGTGAAAAAAAAAAGATAAACATTATAATGCCTCACTAATATGGACTAACTATAATGTGCAAACTGAGAATTGAATCTGAGAGTATAGGTTATCAGGGCAAGGTGTATGGTAAAGATTCCTAGATTGTAATCTCTTAGAGCAGTTATATCTATTCCTGAGATGTAATGACTATTTCTAAATCCTGAGATGCTGAGTTGTTTGTGTATAACCTGGTCAGTCCCTGGAACTTTGGATATCTGTGTGATACCTGAAACTCAGAGCCAGAGTCCAGCAGCTATGAATTTCAGCATTACCCCATACAGCAAATGTTAAAGAGTCTGAAAAGGACATCAGACTTCAGTCAGAGATATGAATGAAATGGACTTGGTTAGGACTAAGGTATATTAGACTAAAGGAAAAGGGATGATATTGATGATGTTTTAAGACTAACTTCTGTGTGAGACAAAAGGAAGAGATGTTTATTAGGTGCAAAATCTATGCTTTTTGTAGAACACTATATAATTTAACTTGTATGGTCAGTTTATTCATACACCATAATTATGTGGAACATTGAATAGGGAGTAAAAATCTGGTTGGTTTGTACAGGTTAGTGTGAAGCCCCATAAATCCCAGAGTAATTTGGGCAGAGAATAAAAAATGCATTTGCAAAGCTCTCTTGAGGGACTGGGAGAAAATGTGGAAATACTAAACTTTCCCACCTGGGAAATTTCTGATATTCTCACTAGCATTGGGTACTACCAATTTAGAAGACCTGGCCCTTGATCTTGGGTCTTGCCCTTATGAGGTTTGTTACTGCAAAGGAGAGGCTAAACCTACTTATAATTGTGCATAAGGGTCACCCCTAGAGAACCTCCTTTGTTGCTCAGATGTGGCCTCTCTCTCTCTAAGCCAACTGTGCAGGTCAGCCAAATTCCCTACCCTCTATGTGTGACATGACTCCCAGGGTGTAAATCTCCCTGGCAATGTAGGATATGACTTGTAGTTATGAGCTTGTCCCTGGCATTGTGGGATTGAGAAATCCTTCCTGAGCCAAAAGGGGAAAGAGAAATGAAGCAAAATAAAGAATTGAGAGGTAATTCTGGATGTTATTCTTATGCATTATATATATATATGTGTGTGTGTGTGTGTGTATATATATATATCCCTTTTTAGTTTTTAGTGTATTGGAATAGCTAGAAGAAAATACCTGAAACTGTTGAACTGTAACCCTGTAGCCTTGATTCTTGAAGACAATTGTTTAAATGTATAGCTTACATTGTGACCATGTGATTATGAAAATCTTTTGGATCCCACTCCCTTGATCCAGTGTATGGACAGATGAGTAGAAAAATGAAGACAAAAAGTAAATGAATAATAGGGAGGAAGTGGGGCATAGGATGTTTTGCATGTTGTTTTTTACTTTAATTTTTATCCTTTTTTTCTGCATGGTAATGAAAATTTTCAAAACTTGGTTGTGGTGTTGAAAGCACAACTATATAATGGTACTGTGAACAATTGTACACTATGGATGATTTTATAACTTGTGAATATATCTCAAAAAATCAAGTTAAAAAATAAATTGCAAAGAAAAACAAACAGACAAAAAAATCAATTGGCCATGGATATGAGGGTCTATTTCTGAACACTCAGTTCAATTCCATTGGTCAATATATATATATATATATATGAACAACAGCATTGTTTTAACCACTATAGCTTTGTAATGTGCTATGAAATCAGGAAGTGTAGGTCCTCCAACTTTGTTCTTCTTTTTCAAGAAGTTTTTGGCTATTTAGGGCTGCTTACCCTTTCAAATAAATCAGATTGCTGGATTTTCCTTTTCTGCAAAGCAGGTTGTTGGAATTTTGATTGGTATTACATTGAATCTGTAAATCAATTTGTGTAAAATTGACATCTTAATGGTATTAGTCTTCCTATCCATGAACACAAAATGTCCTTCCATTAATTTAGGTCTTCTTTCATGTCTTTTACCAATGTTTTATAGTTTTTGGTGTACATTTCCTTTACATACTTGGTTAAAGTTTTTTCCTAGATATTTGATTCTTTTATTTGCTTTTGTAAATGGAATTTTTTTTCTTTATTTCATCTTCCAATTGCTCATTACTAGTTTATAGAAACACTACTGATATTTGCATGTTGATCTTGTATCCTGCCACTTTGCTGAACTGATTTATAAGCTCTAGTGGCTTTGTTGTAGATTTTTTGGGATCATGTTATTTGCAAATAGTGAAAATTTCACTTCTTCCTTTCCAATTTGGATGCATTTTATTTCCTTTCCCTTCCTAACTGCTCTGGCTAGAACTCTAGCACACTGTGAATAATATTGGTGATGGGGGCATCCTTGTCTATTTCCACATCTTAGACAGAAACTTCCAGTCTTTCACCATTGAATATAATGTGGGTTTTTCATATATGCCATTTATCATCTGGAGGAAATTTCCTTCTATTCCTATCCCTTGAAAAGTTTTTTATCAAGAAATGATGCTGGGCCCAGTAGCATTGACTCTTGAAGATGATTGTATAGCAATGTAACTTATGAGAGGTGACAGTGAGATTTTAGAGGCCTTGTGGATCACACTCCCTTTATGCAGTATATACTTGGATGAGTAGAAAAATGGGGACAAAATTATTAAATGAAAAATAGGGTGAAGGGGTGATTTGGGTGTTCTTTTTTACTTTTATTTTTTATTCTAGTTTTCACTTTTTCTGGCACAAGGAAAATGTTCAAAAATAGATTGGGGTGATGAATGCACAAGTATATGGTGGTGTTGTGAACAACTGATTATATACTTCGGATGATATGTTAATGTATCTCAATAAAACTGAATTAAAAAAAAGAAATGATGCTGGATTTTGTCAATGCCTTTTCTACATCTATCAAGATGATCCTGTGGTTTTCCCCCTTTGATTTCTTAATGTAGTGTGTACATTAATTGATTTTCTTATGTTGAACCAAGCTTGCACATCTGGGATAAGCCCACTTGATCATGGTGCATAATTCTTTTAAGGTGTTGTTAGATTTGATTTGCAAGTATTTTGTTGAGGACTTATTCACCTATATTCATTAGAGAAATTGGTCTAATTTTCTTTCCTAGTAGTATCTTTATCTGGCTTTGTTATTTTGGTGATGTTGGCTTTATAGAATGAGTTAGGTAGTATTCCCTACTTTGTTTTTGTTTTTGGAAGAATTTGAGTAGGATTGGTATTAATTCTACTTAGAATGATTGGTAGAATTCACCTGTGATGCTATCTTGTCCTGGTCAAGAAAGGGAAAAATGTATATCCTTAGTGTAAAAAATGATATTAAATGTATTATTAGAAGGAAAGCTAAAGGATAAAAAATATATTATTATTCTGTGAAAAGAAAAGATACATCTGGGGATTATTGTTATTTGCCATTGTCCATATCACTAATTTAAATCAACTAAAGTATTAACTCATTGAGCATAAAATTATTCTTATATAATTGCATATGAACCAGGTTAGCAAGGTATATATTAGTTTAGCCAATAAAAATAATCTTCATCTTCTTCAACATTTTAACAGTGTATATCCCCTCCATGAAGAGTGAGAGTTAGAAAAATTGGTTCCATATTCCTGAATATACTCTCTGCTAGATTTTAAGAGAGAGTTTAGGGAATAGACAGGTGAAAGCTAATCGGTAATTTGAAGCAAAATGACAACCTATTCCAACTAGATTTTAATGATGGGAAAACTTTGTTTTGATTGTTTTAAATAATGACTCAAAGTCAGTTTTTAATTTTGTCAAAAATTTATAGGATGTAAAATTAATATTTGAAAATAAATGATAAACAAATGTAAATTTGCATCAACTTTTTTCCCTAGAAATAATGGGAGTGCTACCCACTGAAGATTATATACAGGTCCTGCCATTCACATGCACCTGATGTGATGAGGAATACAGCTACTTCTTACTATGCTTAAACATTAGCCATAGAGCTAAGAAAAACATCATCACATCATCATCATCAACATAGCAATAGACTCACTCCATAATGAAGAATTCCTAAAAATCTATATATCTAACCTCAATGTCAAAAAGTAATTTTCAGAGTTTCAAGAAATATCTTGAATCTTTCAACTTGATTTGCCTTTTATACTGAATTATACATAAGAGGAGAGTCCATGAGTAACCTCACTTCTCTGGATCATGCAGGACTGACTTGCAGCCAGAGGCATGGTAATTGAGAAGATAAGAAGACAAAGAAGATATAGAAGGTTGAGAGGAAACCAGAAAATTGACTCAATTTACAAATATACAGCACCAAATGCAATGATGACAGAATTCACATTCTTTTCAAATGCAAATGGAATATTTACCAAATTTACTATATGATGGGACATAATAAAGCCACAGAAAATTTCAAGATTAATTTTATTACAAGCTGTCTGAGCATTCACGTCTATATTATCCACTGTCAACAAAGAAATAGAAATCACATTTATATATATATATATATAGCTAATATTTTTATTTTGAGACAATTATAGATACACATGCAGGTTATAAAGAAACAGAGAGATCCCATATACGCTTTAGGCTGTTTCCCACAAAGGTAACCTGTTGCAAAACTCTAGAATATTATCAGTACCAAAATATTGAAATTGATATCATCAAGATCAGAAAAGTTTTATTACAAAAAGGATCTGTCATATTGCCCTTTTATAGCCAAACCCACATCCCTCCTATCTTCAACCCCTCATTCACTTCTGGCAACCAATAATATGCTTTTCATTTTTATCATTACGTAATTTCAAGAATGTTATAAAAATGGAATTATAAAGTATGTAATTTTGGATTGGAATTTTTAACTCAGCATAATTATCTGGAGATTCACCCAGGTTGTTGCATGTATCAAAAGTTTGTTTTCTCTTATTGCTGTGTAGTGCTCCATGGATTGGATGGACCACAGTTTGTTAGTCATTAACTTATTGAAGGGCATTTGGATTGTTTACATTTTTGGCTATGATTAATAAAACTGTTATAGATATCTGTGTACAGCTTTTTGCATGAACATACATTTTCATTTCTCTGAGATGAATTCCCAAGAGTGCAATTGCTGGGTCATATGATTAGTTTTTAAGAAACTGCAAAAGTGTTTTCCAGAGTGATTGTGCCATGTTACATTCCCATCAGCAATGTATGAGTGATCCGATTTTTTCCTTTTATGTTGGTGATGTCACTATTTCTCATTTTAGCCATTTTATAAGTGTGTAGAGATGTCTCTTTTGGATTTTAATTTGCATTTTCCTAATGGATAATGGTGTTTACCATTTTTTCATATATTTATTTTCCATCAGAGTATTCTTTTCAGTGAAATGTCCCTTCATGTCTTTTGCCTAGTTCTAATAAATCATTTATTTTTACTGTTGAGTATTGAGAGTTTATATTTTCTAGTTGTTGGTCCTTTTTGAATTGTAGTTTGCAAATATTCTTCCCATATTTTAGATTTTCTTTTCATCCTCTTAAAATGGTCTTTTTCAGAGCAAAATTTTAAATTTTGATAAGTGTAGTTAATTTTTCCTTTATGGATTATGCTTTTGGCATCAATTGTAATAACTCTTTTCATAGTCCTGGATCCTGATGATTTTCTCACATGCTCTTTTTCCTAACTTTTTTTTAGCTTTATGCTTTACATTTAAGTCCATGATCCATTTTTAGTTAATTTCTGCATAAGGTGTAAGACTTAGGTTGAGGTTGTTTGTTTTGTTTTATTTTTTAGCCTATGGGTAACCACCTTTTGAAAATTTATCTTTCTCTATTGAATTGGTTTGCATCTTTGTCAAAAGTCAATTGGACTTATTTGTGTGGGCTTATTTCTGAGTTCTCTATTCAGTTCCCTTGATCTATGTGTCATCCCTCTACCAATACCACACAGCAGCAATAAGCACACCTACAGTCCAGATCATGGGTTCTAACACCCTTCTCCAATAAAATAAACCAGGGCTTCTGGGATAAATGTCTGATTCCGGGCAGGAAGTACATAAAATAAGCCTGTTGCATCTTGTAAGAAAGCACTAAAACAAAACATGATGGTGGTATGTCAAAGTGACACAGGAGCCAGCTTTAGGAGTTTCCAGTGGCCAAACTATGACAGCTTGAGCAATAAAGCAAAATAAAATAGTATAGGTATATTACACACTATAAAAATATTTATATAAAGAAATAATTGAACAAATAAATAGAATAAAATAGACTAATCTAACATGCAGAAGAATTCTAAATCATTTATGAATATAATCCACCCTCAAGGAGGTGGAGCATAACCTTCCCACTCCTTAAGTGTGGATTATGCATAGTGAATCCCTTCCAACGATAACAGTGTGGAAAGGGAGAAAAGAAGAGTAACTTTAGAGTGGAGAAACCTGACAAACATAACCTCAGCCAGGTTATCAAAGTCAACATCACAGTGACAGGAAATGGTGACAATATGTACCCATGATATGATGTGATGAAAACGATACCGGCTCTGTGGACTTCCTCCCCCAGAACATAACTCCAGCATTATCATGAGGAATGCATTTTACAAATTCCAATAGTAGAGCATCCTACAAAATACCTGATCAGTATTTCTCAAAATTGTCAAGGTCAAGAACAAGGAAATCTGAGAAACGGCCACAATCAAGAGGAGCCTAATGAGACATGATGACTAAATGTAATGTCATATAATGAATGAGATCCTAGAAAAGATAAAATGATGTTAGGTAAAAACTAATGATATATGAATCAAGTATGTACTTTAATTAGTAATAATATATTAATATTGATTCCTTAATTGTAATAAATATACCATACTAATATAAGAGGTTCATAATAGGAAAACTAGATGTGGGGATACGGCAAATTTCTGGACTGTCTTCACGATATTTCTGTAAATCTAAAATAAAAAATATTAATAAACACATATTTCCCAGCTCTGTCCACTGAATATGCCTAGAAACAATGAAAAAACCAGGAACAACAAACACCCAAATGCCCAATGTGACAGGATTGATTAAAACATTTTTTGACTGTTTGTTAATAATTGCTAAAATTGAGTGAAAATTCCTTTTTCTCTCTGCTTTCATATATGTTTGAAATTTCCAAATTAAAATTTAAAGAAGATAAATAGGGATTAAAATGGCAATGTTGTTTAATAAGCCTTTCTTTTTATGTCCTGAGGTCAGCTCCAGCTAGAAATAGCTGGACCAATATTCTCACACATTATATGGGTACAGCCATATGCCTTCCCAGCTGATAGAGGTGTTCCAGACTCCACTGGCCCTTCTTCAGTGATCGTATCCTCTTGTTGATACCTCAGTTTGGACACTTTTATGGCCTTAGAACTCTAAATTTGTAACCAAATAAACTCTTTTATAAAAGCCAATCCATTTTCTGGTATTTTGCATAATGACAGCATTAGCAAACTGGAACAGATTTTGGTACCAGGAAAGTGGGGTGCTGGTGACTTTGCAAATACCAAACATGTTGGAATGACTTTTTAAATGGATAATGGGAAGATTCTGGAAGAATTGTGAGGGGCTTGATAGAAAAGGCCTAGACTGATTTGAAGAGACTGTTGGTAGAAATATGGACTCTAAAGATACTTCTGATGAGGTCTTAAACAGAAATGATGAATGTGTCATTGCAAACTGGAAGAAAGATGATCCTTGTTTTAAAGCGGTGGAGAATTTGGCAAAAGTGAATCCTGGTGTTGAATGGAAGGCAGAACTTGAGAGCTATGAGCTGGGATACTTAGCTGAAGAAATTTCAAAACTAAATGTGTAAAATGCAGCCTGGCTTTTCCTTGCAACTTACAGCAAAATGTGAGAGGAAAGAGATAAGCTAAGAACTGAACTCTTGGATACAAAGTAAACCAAAAATTGATGGTTTGGAAAACCCTGGCTTCCAGAAAGTGAAACCCTAGAGCCTAGAGCACCACATGAGGATTTAATGAAACATGGAAACAGCCAGCCATTTCAGGACAAGCCAGGATTGGGGATGGAGCTATCCAGAAAGAATTTGTGGAAAGTCCTATTGTCGGCAGTTTTGGCCTCTGTGTGCTGCATACCAAGCCAACATTTTTTGTGTGTGAGATCTATATAAACATAACCACTGCCAGTCTGGACTAAGTGGGACAGAGAAGGGATAGACTGAATGAAAAATTTCTTCAGAGAAGGCAGAACCATGGAAGTCAAGGATGAAGCCAAGAAATCTCAGGCAAGGAGAGCAGAGAAACCCATGCATATGGAATGGGTGAATTTGCTATGGAAGCAGAGGGTGGGACTTCCACCTCTATGCCCAGGAAAAGTGCTGACACCTCAGGTCCCAGAGAGGGTGGAGTATATTCCCAGAGATTGGGGAGAACCTCACCACCACCTCACTGTTCTGAAAGGGTTGAGCATGTGCCCTGGAGATGGAAGAGAGTCTGGGAGCCACCCTGATTGTTGAAAAGGGTGGGGCCAAGAAGAAGGTGGTCTCCTCAGTACATGGATATGCTGGAGCACTCACCCCAGCATCTGGAGAGAAAAGGGCTGCTGCAAAGGCCCTTGGAAAGGTTGGACTGCTGTTCTCTCAAGCCACAAGGATAACACATATTCAATAAATGATTCTCAGGCTTTTAAATCTAATGAAGTATGTCCTGCAGGTTTTTAGAACTTTGAACCCTGTTTTCCTTCCATTTTTCCCCATGGCAATGGGAACATTTATCCTATGACTGTTCCTCCTTTGTATATTGGCAGCAGATAACTTATTCTAAGTTTCATAGGTCCACAGCCAGACAGGAATGTTAGGACTTTGTACTTATCTATATTGTGGTGGAAAGAATGTAGTTTTGCATTTGGAAAGCTCATGACTTTTGGGGGCCCAGGGGGTGGAATGTGCTGGTTTGGATACATTATGTCCCCCAAAAGGCCATATTTTTTAATGCAATCTTGTAGGTGCAGACTGATTAGTCTGTTGATTAGGGTGGAACCCCTGATTGAATTATTTCCATGGAGGTTTGGACCCCACCCACTCAGGGTGGGTCTTAAGTAGATCACTGAAGTCCTTTAAAGAGAACTCACACAGAGTGCAGAGAAGACAAAATGCCCCAAGGGATACTTGCTGATGATTGGAGATGCAAACAGAAGGACATTTGGAGATGCTAAGCTAAGACATGAAACCCAGAGTTTGCCCCAGAGAAGCTAAGGGAGACCTAGAGACATTTTGAAGAATGTCATTTTGAAATGTAGCCCAGGAGCAAAGGAACAGCAGACATCAGCCACATGCCTTCCCATCTGACAGAGGTGTTCTAGACCCCATTGACCCTTCTTCAGCAAATGTATCTTCCTGTTGCCTTAGTTTGGACACTTTTATGGCCTTAGAACTCTAAATTTGTAACCAAATAAACTCCTTTATAAAAGCTAATCCATTCTTGTATTTTGCATAAAGCAGCATTAGCAAACTAGAACACTTAACAATTTAGAAAATTACAATAATCTTCAAAATGAATATTTTCCTTTATATTCTGTAGTCAAAAGCTTGCATTTGTGGACAAAATGTGTGAGTAAAATGAGTTGTGAGCTGTTTTATAAAAGTAAATACAGATGACAATAGGCACAAGGTCGGTAAATTGTGCTGTAAATTTTTTAAATCATTTTTTTTATTGTAGGGTACAACATGTATAAATAGAAGTGATAACTTTCCATGTGCAATTTAACAAATAGAGAGCATAATTTGACATATGCCTCATGGCCAGGGCCATGTTTGCTGAACACCATTGTCAATAGCTAATCAATGAACCTATCACAGTTTTTCATTGACTCATTTGCTTAGTCAACAATCTGCTCTTGCCCCTTCTACCTCATTTGACTCATATTGTAAGATTATTCATTTTTCTTTGATGTATTTTTTCTATTTTTCAAACCTATGGAAAATTAGAGAGACTCTCAAAATTATTTTGTATATTAAATTATCAAAAGCAGCCCACCATTTTTATCTATAACCCCTGCAACACTGGGATTTATGGATGCTGGTTGATACTGAATTGGTCATTGTATCTAGGCCTTTTAGGTGATCAGAGTTAGGAAATATTTTTGATTTATTATGAAGTCAGCCTCAGCCTTCCACTCATAATTTTGAGAAAAAATAGATAAGATATCAGCCTTTGATTTTGGTGTCAGAAAATGTTATGAGAAAGGAAGCTCTCGTTTTATGCTAGTAAATGCCACTCAAAGCGAATTTCTTATATTTGTTCCTTCTCGATTAATGTCACATTTTCCCTGTTCAATTTCTGCATAGTGTTTTCTGCTTTTTAATGTTTGTACTCAGAATACAATTCAAAATTAAAAAAAAAAAACACAAAACAGGAATACAAACAAATGCCTCCATCCTTACCAGAATATACCTTCAATTTCAGATATGCTTTTACGTGCAGCTCTTCATATGTAAAGAAGACCTATGAGGTCAGATAGTACAGATTTTCTACTTTTCACGTCACTGAACTAACAAAACTACAGGCTCACATTTTTTAGCATGTTAGAGGAAAATATTCTCTCTTTCCTATCATCCTATTTTCCTTAGAAATGCCTTTTCTTCTTCATTCCACTGATATGTGAAAACCATGTTCCTGTACCAAAACACTATACTCTAGTGTGCAGGCACACACCCCCTAGTAGAGTGTGATAGAAATTCTCAATAGTCCACATATTATAATGCAAAACTAGAAACAATGATGACTTAGCAAGAACAGACAGATTTGTAGATTTGTAGAAGATTGGTTTGACAAAACTGTAGATATTTTTATATGCTTTTGTGATCTCCATGCCAGATAATTTCTTGCTCCAATGCCTTGGCTGAGATGTTTTACATTCATAGGACTCTCAGGAGACTGTAATTCCAAACTCTGTTCTTGGAATGGAAATTTGATTCCCTAACTCCTTTGTAATATATATCTTGTTTTTAAAAACTTCTCCAACAGCGGTTCCGCTGTATTGTAATCTAAGATTAAAAATTAGTTATTGGGAGTCTCTCTGGGTTCTAAACTATAAGGTGGAAAAGAGAGATGCTGTACTGGTAGCACAATCACTGCTACAGAATAGGGATATAGGAGACTATGTCCAAATGCCAGGGATTTCTCTAGGGCAACTCTTGGATCTTCAATGTACAATAATAACATTTAATGTCAGATATTCTGTCCAGTTCAGGTCCTTGCTGAAGGTGAAGGGACATGAAATTGATATGTGAACATCATAACCAGTTCCAGAAATGAGGACTATAGCATCAGTGGGAAATTTCTTCCTGTATTATTATATATACATGTATATGTTAACCAATTTTTCCTCTACTTTCCTTTCTCTTATTATTTTAGTTAAGGGATTTTTGGTGGTAAACAATTTTAACATTTTGTTTTTTGATTATAGAAGACTTAGGTTGGATTGTGATTAAATTAAAACAGGAATCAACATCAACCAAAGTGACTATTGTGGTTTTGTGTCTTCAGTTTTTGAAGAGAGGTAAATGTCTTGATTTTTATGAAGGTTAGTTATGTCTTCTCAGGAAGAAAGACGAAGGTGTTCTTGTCTCTATATTGAAGTAATTGCTATCATTCATTCCTAGTATACTTAAGTTCAAATATGAAAGATGATATCTTGACCTCTAAAAATTTAGAGTGACACATGGCCAAATAGACCCTCAGATGTCTAATCCTGGAACCCATGTGCCCTCTCTTCTTAAATCCTGAAGACACCACTTCTACCTTTTTCCCCCCATTCTTAGGACTGGTAACTACTTTCTGCTGTATTTGATCTCTGAGTTCCTTCAGCATCCATTTATGCCTCTTCCACTACCAAACACCTGTGTAACCAATTTGTTTTAAGAAAACTTTATAATTTCTCTTTTCCTGACTCATGCCACATACATTTGTTGAAAACTCTCTGAAATATTTTATTAAAATTTTCTGCCTGAAACTGTATCCATAAGAATGTTGATAAGATCATAAATTTTAATTTTTAATAATACTAGAGACAAATAGGTTTAAATGAATATCTGCATTCTAGTCATAAAATTGTGCTAAAAGTATTATGGGTCTAGATTTTGGCCCCAAATCATTTATCTACTCACTTACCTCACTTTATTTGCCATACTGATTTCAAATCACTTTTTTATACTCCCTGTCTCTCAAATACCTAAATATAGAATATAAAAGGATAAAATACAGATAAAATACAGAAGATAAAAGGATAAATAATTTCAAAATATAACAAAGTTACCATTTTGAAGAGAACAGAAGTTGTGCATATTTGTGTATGTGTGTGTATGTGTTCTTTCTCATCTTACAGTTTAATTCTAAAGTTTAAATTTATAGTTTACATTTTATTCTGTAAAAGTTCCAAAATAGAAATTTCACCCTGGTAAGCCCATGAAAAGAGATCTTCAAAACATTTAGACAGTTTATATAGCCCTCTTATTATTTTTTTGAAAGCAGTTTTATCAAGATATATTCACACACCATATGATTCAAAGAGTACAATAAGTGGATTGCAGTATAATCACAAAGTTGTGCATTCATCACCACAATCAATTTTAGAACACTTTCATTACACCAAAAAGAAAAATCACATACCCCTTTAGCACTAGTATTATTGTCCCTTAGCATTGGTGTGGTACGTTTGCTACAATTGATGAAAGATATTAAAATATTACCACTTACTATAGTCCACAGTTGGATTAGGTGTATTTTTTCCCACATACAATCCTATAATTAACACCATGTAATAATAATATACATTTGTTCTAGTTCATGAAAGAATATTCTTATATTCATATTATTAACCACAGTCATCTCCCACAAAAGGGTTTACTGTGTTATACAGTCCCATGTTATATACTCTAGCTTTCCTTCAGGTAACATAAACAACCCTAAATTTCCCTTTCAAGCACAGTGATAAGCAGAATTCAGTACTGTTAATTTCATGCAGAATAATGTGGTTCTATCACCTCTATCCATTTTGAAACAGTTAAAAGCAACATAATTACAAATTCTGCACAAATTAAGCATCAGCTCCCCATTCAACCTCCTGGTAACCTATACTCTAGATTTTAACTCAATGAACTTACTTATTGTAATTAGCTCATATTAGTGAGGTCATACAATATTTGTCCTTTTGTGTCTGGCTTATTTCCCTCAACACAATGCCCTCAAGTTTCATCCATGTTGTCACATGCATCAGGGCTACATTCCTTATTACAGCTGAATAATATTCCATTGTATGTGTATGCCACATTTTGTTTATCCATTCATTGGTTGATGGGAACTTTGGGCAATTCTGAATAATATCTCTATGACCAAAACTGTCTTCCACAACTGCTGTTGTATGCCTCTCCTGTATTTTTTAAAATTATGTTTTGTTGAGATTGTTCACATAACATACAACTATCCAAAGAACCAAAGTGTACAATCAATTTCCCATGGTACCATCATACAGCTGTGCATCCATCACAATTAATTTTTTCCCAATTTTTAGAACATTTTCATAACTACAGAAAAAAAGACAAAAAAAAAAAAAAAGAAACTCAAATCCTCCCATACCCCTAACCACCCCTCTTCCGGTAGTGATTCATAGTTTTGGTATAGTACGTTTATTACTGTTGAAAGAATGCTAAAATACTGCTAACTGCAGTATATAGTTTGCAATAGGTATGTGTTTTTTCTATATGCCTCTCTATTATTAACTTCTAGTTATAGTGTCATACACTTGTTCTAGTTTGTGAGAGAAATTTCTAATATTTGTACAGTTAATCATGGACATTGTCCACCACAAGATTGACTGTTTTATACATTCCAATCTTTTAACTTCCAACTTTCCCTCTGGTGACATACATGACTCTGAGCTTCCCCTTTCCACCATCTTCACACACCTTTCAGCACTGTTAGTTATTCTCACAACATGCTACCATCACCTCTGTCCACTTCCAAACATTTAAGTTCAACCTAGCTGAACTTTCTGCTCTTAATAAGCAACCGCTCCCCATTCTTTAGCCTCATTCTACATCCTGGTAACTTATATTTCATGTCTATGAGTTTACATATTATAATTAGTTCATATCAGTGAGACCCTGCAATATTTTTTATTCACTCAATATAGTGCCCTCAAGATTTCTTCATCAACCCATTTTTTTAAGAAGGTTTTGGTCACACACCATACATTCCATCCTAAGTAAACAATCATTGGTTCCTTGTATAGTCACATATTTATGTACTCAGCACCATCTCCACTATCTATATAAGGACATCTCCATTTCTTTCACAAAGAAGGAGGAAGAGTCAAAGAAGGCAGAGAGACAAAAGAAAAAGAAAAGAAAAATAGAGGAAAAATACAACAAAACAAAATATGACAGCAAGAAAGCAACAAAAGGAAAGATAGCATTAACCTAAAATAGATAAAGAGTCAGACAACATCACCAGTGCCAGGAGTCCCATACCCTTCCCCTATTCCTCCCCCCACCCCATAAGAATTTAGCTTTGGCATATTGCCTTTATTACATTAAAGGAAGCATAAGACAAAGTTTCTGTTAATTATAGTCTTTAGTTTGCACTGATTGTATTTCCCCCCATCCCACCCTTTTAACACCTTGCAATGTTGACATTCATTTGTTCTACCTCATGTAAAAACATATTTGTACCTTTTATTATAATTGTTGAGCACCCTAGGTTTCCCTGAGTTATATAGTCCCATTCTTTATCTTTCGTCTTTTCTTCTGGTGTCCCACATGCTCCTAACCTTCCTCTTTCAATCATACTCACAGTCATCTTTGTTCAGTGTACCTACATTGTTGTGCTACTATCTCCCAAAATTATTTTCCAAACTTCTCATTCCTGTCTTTTCCTTTCTGTCTGCAGTGCCTCCTTTAGTGTTTCCTGTAGAGCAGGCATCTTGTTCACAAAGTCTCTCATTGTCTGTTTGTCAGAAAATATTTTGAGATCTCCCTCATATTTGAAGGACAGCTTTGCTGGATACAGGACTCTTGGTTGGTGGTTTTTCTCTTTCAGCATCTTAAATATACCACACCACTTCCTTCTTGCCTCCATGGTTTCTATTGAGAAATCAACACATAGTCTTATCAAGCTTCCTTTGTATGTGATGGATCTCTTTTCTCTTGCTGCTTTTAAGATTCTCTCTTTATCTCTGATGTTTGATAATCTGATTATTAAGTGTCTTGACATAGGCCTATTCAGATCTATTCTGTTTGGGGTACACTGCACTTCTTGGATCCATAATTTTATGTCTTTCATAAGAGATGGGAAATTTTCATTGATTATTTCCTCTATTATTGCCTCTGCCCCTTTTCCCTTCTCTTCTCCTTCTGGGACACCAATGATACGTACATTATTGTACTTTGTTTCATCCTTAAGTTCCCAGAGACATTGCTCATATTTTTCCATTCTTTTCTCTATCTTTTCTTTTGTGTGTAGGTTTTCATGTGTCTTGTTATCCAGTTCCTGAGTGTTTTCTTCTGCCTCTTGAGATCTGCTATTGTATGTTTCCATTGTGTCTTTCATCTCTTGTGCTGCACCTTTCATCTCCATAGATTCTGCCAGTTGGTTTTTTGAACTTTCTATTTCTACCTTATGTACACCCAGTGTTTTCATTATGTGGTTCTTCTCTTTTGCCATATCTTCCCTAAACTTTTTAAATTGATTTAGTATTAGTTGTTTAAATTCCTGTATCTCAGTTGAAGTATGTTTGTTCTTTTGACTGGGCCATAACTTCATTTTTCTTAGTGTAGGTTGTAGTTTTCTATTGTCTAGGCATGGTTTCCTTGGTTATCCCAATCAGGTTTTCCCAGACCAAAATGGATTCCAGTCCTAGAAGGATGAAATATTCAGTGTTCAGTTTCCCTGAGGGTGTGTCTTAGAAAATTGGTACACCCTGTGAGGCCTCAGGTCACTGTGCTTTTCTGCCCAGCTGGTGGCACCTGTCAGCCTGTAGCTCCAGACTGGTGTAAGGAAGTGTGGCCTATGGCTGTTTTCCCCCAGGCTCTGGGGTCATGTTCTGAATGGAAGACGGGTAGTAGAGGTGGGCCCCACCTCTTTCCTCTTAGGGAAGACAGGCCCCCCAGGGAGAGGTCATTAGCATTTGAATGGTCTCTCTCTGACTCTGCTATCTCCACCCTTGCCTGGGTCAGAGTGCTAGGACTTGAAAATGGCTGAGGCTTTCTCCACTGAGCTGAAACATAGACAGAAAGCTCCCTTCAGGGCCCACCTGTGGCCACCCTCTGGCTCTCCAAGGTCAGTCATCACCCAAAGCCCCTGTCTGCTTTTGGGGATTCATAGCTTGTATCAAGCAGTCCATGTTTTTAAAATATGTTTAAACCCCCAGTTGGAGCTCAGCTGAGCTGTAATCACTTGCTCAGAGGGAGCTGCTCTCTAGTACCATGAGGCTTTGCAGCTCGGGCCATGGGGGGTGGGGGCTCCTGGCTTGGATCCACAGTTTTTACTTACAGATTTTATGCTGTGATCTCAGACATTCCTCCCAGTTCAGGTTGGTGTATGAGGAGTGGATTGTCATGTTTGTCCCCCCGCAGTTATTCCAGGTTATTTACTAGTTGTTCCTGGTTGTTTTTTAGTTGTTCCAACTAGCTTACACTCCTCTCTATGCCACCATCTTAGGACTCCTCCTGTATTTTTAATTATTATGTATTTCATTCCCATCAATTCTGTTATGTTTATTTTCATATTTTTGAATTCTTTGTACTCACCCCAGTGTCTTCTTAATATCCTTTTTCTCTTTAGTAATATTTTCCTTCATCTCCTTAAATTGTTTTAGAAGACTTGATTGAACATTTTTTGATGAGTTGTTCCAAATTCGGTGTCTCCTCTGAAATTTTAATTTGTTCCTTTGCCTGGGCCATATCTTCCTGTTTCATAGTGGGGCATGTAATTTTTTGCCGATGTCTAGGCATCTGATTATCTTGATGTGTTTACTCTGCAGGTTAATTTATCTCTCTTGCCTTGGGTTTTGTTGTTGATTGGCTTTGTGCCAGGGCACTTCTAGGAAACTTGTTCCAACTTATTCTAGACATGTTTACTCTTGTTTACTTGATCAGATTTTTCAAGCTTTTATTCATCTGATTCTTGCCCTGCATATACAGTACACTTTTTGGGATTGCACTATTTGTGCAATTGTTTCACCCCCAGGAGAAAGCTTCCTTTCCCTGTTCCTTCTCCAGGAATGTTGATCTGTTCTGTTTGTTTTTTATTTGCCTCTGTAGTTTTTTAAAACTTCTTTCATTGTCTCTACCTGCTTTTGCCTAGAGGGCAAATTCCAGGAGGAAGGTCACCCCTGAGAGGACTTTCCCCAGTCAGTGTTTCCCAGTCAAAACAGGGCCAGGGACCCATAAAGGGGCATAAATCAGTACCATAGTGCCCTGGGGAGGGAACCCAAAAGGGCACTAAACTTCTCTTTGATGGCTCTACTAATCAGTGCTTTCCTGGCTGCCAAGCAGATGGCACTATTCAGGAAACTTTTCCCCGCACTCCTAAGGTGGTACTGTGCCTTTAAGTCTCAACCAATTCTACGCCAGTCAGGGACCCTGTTGTTGAAAGAGAGGCTGCCAGCCACTTTTATCTCAGGCAGGTTGCAACCATAGCTCAGAGCCAGGACCCTGCAATTTGAATTCACTAATCAAAAGCCACAAACCCTGCTGGCCTGTGCCCCACCCCTTTTCTTGCGGTAGAGCTGCCCTTCAGCAAACTGTTCCCCAGAGCCCTAAGGAGGTACTGTGTCTTTAAATCCCTCCTTCTCTTCACTCCTGTCAAGGGTGGGGTGGTAGGCTGCTTTTTGTCCTGGGTAGGTTGAAACTATAGCTGCCCTCAGAGCCAGGACCCAGAAATCTGACATCACTAGACAAAAGCCATGATCAGTGTTTCGCCATGCCCTGCCCTGCCCTGTCCCATCCCTATCCCTCCATTCTTGGGGTAAAGGACATGTATTTCCATCAAGGACTGAATCCTTGTTTAGCCTGGCATGGGGTGGGATATGGGCACCAGACTCTACAGTATGGAAAGTTTTTACTCATAGCTTTTTACTGCAGGTTATCAGTCCTTTTCTTCCTCTCATTCTTTGTTGGTGTACAATGTTCTTCTGATTTCCTGAGCCCCCAACCAGTTGTTTCAGACATTTCCTGGCTGCTTACTAGCTGCCTGGAGGGAAAATCGAGTCCTGGAGTTGCCTACTCTGCAATATTACCTGGAAACCTCCCTTCTATTCTTTAAATGAAGCATTTTTAACTGCCTTCCATTATTTTTTCACATGTACATTTTTAAGTCTTACTACTGGCATGATTCTTATCATTCATTGTGCTTCAGTTTTTCCATGTGCCTTTAAATGTATGGATCTCAGAGTTTACACAACTCATCATTTGTGCTCTAACATCACTGAGGACAGCATTTAGTTACTGAATTCCAAGACTTCATTTACATTCTTAAAATTCAGCTCAAAAAATGACATAGTGTGGTATATTAGAAAAAGTCTTAGAATGTCAGTGAGGTGACCTGTTTTCAAACTTCATGGTCTCTTAATTACTCTATTATGTTGGATGGGTAAATGAATTTTTCTGCTTTTCAGTTCTTTATTTGTAAAATTAAAGAATTAAAGATTATTATTTTAAAATTTTATCATCGGATTCCATTTAATTAAAATCATCAAACTCAGAATCAATATTTATAAGCATTACTATTAAGGCCTATCATCTCCAAAATGTAATTTTAAATTTGAAATGTTGGAACTAATATATGACATAATATTAATACCTGCTAAATTTGTCTTACTGGCTCTAGCTAATTTTTCTAGCCCTTCAAAATCTATTTTTGAAGTTAGAGAGTCAATACTTTGATCATCCAACATGTTAGCTATTTATATTAGCATTTTATATTCAAATTGATTAACATATATCAGTGATCTAATCCAAAATATGAATATATAACTATTAAATAAGACAGGCCTAAGGGTGAATCCTCAAATTCTGCTGTAAGGAATCCCTCCCCTGTTTACTCTCACTCCAGCATCAGCATTTTTAGAGTATGTGAAATCAACCAGCTACTTTTTCACAGGAGTGAAGCCCTACCCTCCATCCCACTATTTTCTGTATTTTCTGCAAAGGGTATATTGAAACAAGGTATCAAATATTTACAGAATTCCAAAAGCTTTCAGGGAACAGAAAAACACCAGTCTACTGACCTAGGTACTTTATGGGGAAAAAAAAGTTAGTTCTACTTCCAATAATTATGGACCACTGAATTTAAATTTATGTTCCCACTGAGCAAAACCACAAAGCAAACAAATTTTTATTTGTAATTAAGAAGGAATAATTGGCTGAAGAGAGGAGTATACTAGCCTTTGGGGTGGAATTTAAAAGTGCTACATCTTAAGAATGAGTGAATTGGAAATAGGACAGTTCTCAGGAGGAAGTCTAGATTCTATTCATCTTAATCTCTGATTGCATTAGGGTAATTTGGGTTCACTAATGCCCCTGATAACCTCCTTCCAGGAGTAATTATGAATCCTCTTGGAAAGGAGTTAATATCATTTTTGGCCTCAAATTATCTCTACCAGTTTTTATATACAATATTGATGTACACAAACATAATTATCACTGGTGGTCTGCCCTGTAATATTGAACTAATCCATGAACACATCAGTAGAACAACTAGAAAAGTTGGACTAAATATTTAAAAATCTGGTTGAAGCCTTCTGAGTGATGAAGTAGTAAAACAATATAAATGGATATGGAAGAAGAAAATCCAAGAAGTTGAGCTTGACATTTCTGAACTTTTGTTTGCACAATGGCATTCCAATTCCTGATGAAGCATCTCAGAATGTGAAAGGCTGAGTAGACCTTTTGACTCCTTTGGCATCCTTGCACCTTTTGACTCCTCACATCAAGGAAAAGGGCCTTACTTTTATGGTATGGGATCCCAAGTCCTAGACTTTAGGATAAGGGTGAACTGGAAATAGAAAAGCCCTTTTAAGGACTAAAACCCAGCTCCTGTTCAGATTACATTGACCAGGGATTGCTAGTGCTTCTAAAGTAGCAGTTGCAGGAAACAAATATATATCCTCTCTGAAAGAAGAGAAATTAATGCAGTTCCTCACATCATACATATGACTTTTCATATGCAGTGCCCAGGAAAAATGATCAGAAAAGTGAGAAGACAGCATAAACTGGCCAAAGATAAGAGAACAGACATACTGTAGAATCAGTCATATGGGGTCCAGATAATGGAGATTTTAGACAGAGACTTTAGAATATCTCTACTTAATATGTTTAAAAGCATAAATACAATTGTTAATTTTTTTTCAGAAAAGTTCAAACCCTTAAAAAACCCAGTGGATATCCTAAACCTGAAAAATGCATAAATGAAACTAAGAATTACGTGAACACATTTAGCATCCACTAAGACAAGGTGGAGAGAGAATTACTGAACTTGAACAGAGATGTCAAAGACAATATGCAGAAAGAAGCAGACAGAAACAACAGGATAGAAAAATGGAACAAAAAGATACTATTGATATAAACAATATTGTAATAATAATTAACTTATATGACATTGAGGTCCAAGAAGGAAAGGAGAAAGAGAATATGTGAAGAATTAATAACAGAATTTTCCAAAACTGACAAATATATAAATTACAAATTCAAGAGCTCTGAAAACCTCCAGCATGGTACTCACAAAGAAAATCAAACCCAGGTACCACATTGTAAAATTGGTGAAAACCAAAGACAAAGAGAAAATCCTAAAAGTTTCCAGAGATGAAAAGACACATTGCATTGAAATGAGAAGAATGAGTCTGAGATAATGAAAGTCAGGAAAGAATAAAATAATACAAAGCACTGAAAAAAAATCAAATGTTTATGTAGAATTATATTTATGGGAAAATTTTGCCTTAATAATAATGTGGATATAAGACATTTTCTACAAAGAAAACTGAGAATTGGCCACCAGAAGACCTACACTAATAATACAGTAAAATGTCCTGCAGATAGAAGAAAAATGCTCCTAGATGAAAAGTTGGAGATCCAGGAAGGTGCAAAATATAATGGAGTGGGTGAGTATGTAGCTAATTTTAAATGAACTTGAGATAACTTTGTTTATAATGTCTTCTTGGGTTTAAAGTGTATGGGGCCTAAACATATATGATAGCAATGATACATTAATAAAGAAGATTGTAAATAAATTAAGTATCCTAAGGTCTTTACGTTTCTAGAAGCTATAGCACTACTAAGCGGTATTAGACTTTTTTAAGTCAAGTATGTATATCACAATCTCTAGAATTTCCATTAAAATTATAAAACAATATTTTGCCAGCAATCTAGTGGGAAAAATGAAATTTAAACAGGTAATCCAAAAAAAAAGGGTAGAAAAATAGAAAAAAAAGGAATATAGAATAAGCAGAAACAATAAGAAAATATAGTAAGATAATATATTTTTACCCAAGATCATTAACTTTTACATAAAAATGGACTAAATACCCCAATTAAAATACAAGGGGTGTCAGAATGTATTAAAATAAACTCTGTGATGGTTATAAAACTTTTACACTAAATATTAGGATATACAAAGAATGAAAGTAAATGATGGAAAAATATATATCTCCTGTAAACACTAACTGAAAGAAAGATTATTTTGTTATAATAATATAAGAAAAGTAGACTTCATGGCCAAAAAAATAAAAAAAATATATAAGACAGATGTTTAAAGCAAGAAGTTAAAATTAACCAGAAAGATTTAATAATCCTTTTTTGTACATTCATAAAATTGTGTATATATAAATTTGTACATACATAATAACAGCATCCTGAAAAAGGCTCAACTTAAATATGACCAAACTAAAAGGAGAAATACACAGTTCTATAATAGTATACGGGGTACTATTGTATGCAACTACCAATTACTGAAAGACCAGGTAGTTAAAAGATCACTCTATATGGACATTCAAATGATCAAAAATATCAGAGGATCTTGAAGAAAAATTTTTAAAAAGCAAAAAGAAGTGATGTTATTCTGCCATATATTAATTATAATATAATTACAAAACTATTATAATTTTTGTAGAGGTGGTATTGTTTCCAGGTTGGGCAAATAGACCAATGGAGTATAACAGAAATTCTAGAGACACACCTATGATTAAATGGACATTTGATTCATGATCTATAGTGGAGATGATATGGTCTTTTCAATTAATGGGACTGGTTATCCATAAGGGAAAAATTGAAATTTGATACCTACTTCTATAGAAACTATGGTAGGTTGAATTATATATCCCAATTATGACATGTTCTTAATCTTAATCTGCATGCTTGTGTGTGTGAACCCACTGTAAATAGGACCGCTTGAAGATGTTATTTTGTAAAGTGTGACCCAACTGACTGAGGATGAGTCTTAATCTTTATTAGTAGAGGATTTATAGAGAGAAGAAATCAGAAGCCAGAAGTTAGAGAAGGCCACAAGGAGAAGTATGAAATCAGCAGAAAGCGGAAGAGCAGAGAGAAGAGAGAGAGAGAAAAAAAGGAAAAAAGCAGGTAGTAATTATCTTAGTAAATCACAGATTGAAAATCACAGATTGAATGGACTTGGGAAATATAGTGGGCCATATTAGACCTAATTGAGATGATTAGTATATACCTAGAAGTGGAAATGCCGGGTCATATGGTAATTACATATTCAACTTTTTTCCTCATTGGCTGCACCATTTTACTTTCCAAACTGCCATGCAATCAAATTCCAATTTGTCTGCATCCTTTCCAATACTTGTTATTTTCCATTTTATTAATAATAATTATTCTGAGGGTGTGAAATGGTGTCTCCTTGTGGTTTTGATTACATTCCCTTAATGGCTAATGATATCCAGCATCTTTTCATAAGTTTATTGGCCGTTTGTATATTTTCTTTGGAAAAAGTGTCTATTAATGTCCCTTGTCCATATTTTAAATTGAGTTGTTTGTCTTTTTGTTCTGTGTTGTAAAACTTTACCTCAAATCTTCCACAAATTTTCATTTAATTTTTAGTCAGTAATATTGCAGCAATCTGAAAGAGAATTTCCACCAAGTTACTATCACAATACCTACTTACTAACTTGAAGCTATTCCTGTATTCTGCCTTCTATCCAGCTTATATGGACTAACTAATTCTAGTTAATTAGTTAATTGGTGCATCGTGGGAACACAAGTTCCAGGCACAACAGAAACTTTCAGCAAATGATCCCTTTATTACTTGTACAGTATAAAGATACCACAAAGGGCAAATAATCTCTTTGCCACAAAGAGTCCAAAAGAGCAGGGAAAGACATCCCATCACATCCAGTCTCCCGGGGTGGTTGAAAACCACTCCAGATCAAGGTTGAAAGCCCCACAAGCACCACTTCATGCAAGAGAAGAGTGACAAATCTATATTTTTTAAATGTAGTTTTACCTACTTTAGGAGTGCTGCCACTGAGAATTGCTGTTCTAATAAGCATTTTGGGCTGCTTTTTCCTGTTTTCCTGGTTTAAGTTCTGGCAGGAACTTTTCATTAGACTTACCATCTTCCCCAGTTGTAGAATGGCACACAATAGAGAATGAAGTTGGGGGTAGCTGAAAAGCCAGAAGATGGCCACATTAGTTTCTTTTTATGACTTCTACAGAGAAGGAGGTGGGGGTAGGTGATGTCTAGGAGATGGCCACTTAGATGTCTGTGACTTTCTTAATCAGTTGGCTTAAACAATGGGAATTTATTGGCTTACAGATTTGAGGCTAGGAGAAGCCTAAAATTGAGGCATCAGCAAAGCAATGCTTTCTCCCCAGAGACTCTGGCATTCTTGGATGAAGGCCACTGATCCTTGATTCTTGGGTTTACCATCACATGGCAATGCACACAACAGCCTCCCTGGCTTCTTCTCTGGGTTGTTTACTTCCAGCAACCTGCTGCTCCCTGTGTGTCTGAATTTCATTCTATTTATAAAGGGCTCCAGTAATTTGATTAAGATCCTTAACTGAAGTAACCTCATCAAAAGCCCTATATACAATGGGTTCATACCCACAAGAATGGATTTAAGTTTAAAAACATGTTTTTCTGGGGCACGTATCTCCAAGCAACTATAACATCAACATCATATATGTAGACTCTTATTCTAGAATCATGAGGGTTTTCTACGCTACTTTGGTTATGTCTTACCAATCAGTCTGTTCTCTGTATTATTGGCAATACTAATCCAGTTTTTCACTATAGCTTGATCTAATATTGTGTTAGACAAGTATAATGTCTACTCTTCCCTTTTCTTTATTCATTTCACACTCTACACTGTCTAAACAGGTACTTTCTTCAAAACTAAAGTTAATTACTCGCTCTCATGCTCACTCCATATTTTTCCCACCTGCCCTGGATAAAATCCAAACTCTGAGTTTGCCTTCAAGGTCCTTCAAAATTTGGCCCCAATCCATATAACAAGTTGCATTTTCCACATCCAACACCAATGTTCCCTTGACCTCTACCTTGTTAAATGTCTCACTATTCAGCACCTACACTAGGTGTCCACAGCTCTGAGTCCCTGTACAAACTACCCCTTTCTCCTCACTGCCTAACCAAGTGTTACTGTTCAAAACTACTTTCTTTGAAAACATTTAGACCCCCTGAGGCAGATGCAGTCACATCCTTTTCCCTGTTTTCACATCCCTTTGTGTGTCCTCTAACACAGATGTTAACTTACTATCAATTAATTAATATATCCTCTACACAGTTCCTATTAGACTAAGACTATGCCTGAGCTATTTTTATTTCCAGTAATTAAAATAATTCCTCACACATAGTAGGTATCCACAAGCTTGTTAAGTTAATGCATCAGTTTAGTTGTACATTCTAGATTTTAAAAATATAATTTAATATATCCATTCCATTTCTTAATATTCACCTCTTATTCCTAAGATTATGGTTTTTGGAAACATTCTCATTAATATTGCTAGTTTTGGTAATTTAGTTAAGCTACCAAATTGGGATTTTATATTGTTAGTCTCATGCATAATATGTGTGTGTATGTACATATATATATGCAAATTAGTCATCCATGTCAACAGTTTTTCTGTGTTTGAATCATATTCTGTAAAATTTAAGTTGTTATAATAATGATAATACATTCATATGTGTTCCAGTTTGCTAATGCTGCCATTAAGCACAATACCAGAAATGGATTGGCTTTTATAAAGGGGGTTTATTTGGTGCACAGTTACAGTCTTAAGGCCATAAAGTGTCCAAGGTAAGGCATTAACAATTGGGTATCTTCACTGGAGGATGGCCAATGGCATCCAGAAAACCTGTTAGCTGGGAAGGCACGTGGCTGGTGCCTGCTCTGGAGTTCTGGTTTCAAAACGACTTTCTCTCAGGACATTCCTCTCTAGGCTGCAGCTTCTTGGAGCAAACTTTGGGCTAGTACTTCCAAAGCATAAGCAAAACTGCTTTCAATGGCCATCTTCAAAATGTATCTGCAAGTTGCAGCTCCTCTTTCAGCTCCTATCTGTTCTTCAAAGTGTCCCTCTTGGCTGCAACATGCTATCTTCTTCTGTCTGAGCTTATATAGTGCTTTAGTAAACTAATCAAGGCCCATGCTGAATGGGCAGGACCATGCCTCTATGGAAATTATCTAATCAGAGTTATCACCTACAGTTGGGTGGATCTCATCTCCATGGAAACACTCAATCAAAGAATTACAATCTAATCAACAGTAATATGTCTGCCCACACAAGATTCCATCAAAGATAATGGCATTTTGGGGGATACAATACATTCAAACTGGCACAATGTAGAATTTTATGTTTTACAAGGCACTGTCCAAATATTATCTCTTTGATCCTCACCTCCACTAGTATTATAATTCTTATTTTCATGTGAGGAGACTGAGGCCCAGTTTCCTGCCAAAGTACACATGTCTAGTGAGTGTCAAAGTCTAAAATGAACTCTGGCTTTTATTATTTCAAGTTATTTTTGTTCCTCTCACACAGTGACTTTGTGTTTGCTCATTATTTGGCATGGTAAACAATTATACAGCAACTTTCTATCAATCATTCAGGGTTAGTTGAAATCTGTCATATACAGAAGTATAAAATGATCAAGTGAGTAAATATGATTGAAATTCTTAGCAGCTAAAAGTTTTCATCAATTAAAAATCTAAAGAAACCCTTATATACTCACAAACTCTATCAGTGCCCTTATGAGAAGTTTTGTTCATTTCCTGTTTTAGTTCTCCTGGCTGCTGAAGCAAGTACTATGCAATGTGTTGGCTCAATCAGTGGGAATTTATGGGTTCATGGTTTGGGTCTAGGAGAAGCCCAAGTCAAACCATCATCAAGGCAGTGCTTTCTTCCCAAGGACTGGCAATCTGGGGCTGGCTGTCAGTGATCCTTGGCCCATGGTTCTACCATCACATAGAAATGCACATGGTAACCTCTTCTGATCTCTCCCTTTTCTTTGGGGTTCTCATTACTTTCAGTTTCTTGCTTTCTCTCTCTGAATTTCATTCTTATTATAAAAGACTCCAGTAATAAGATTAAGACCCATTCTGATTGAGGTGGACAACACCTTAACTGAAGGAACCTCATCAAAAGGTCCTTCTTACAATGGGCTAAGAACATGTTTTTCTGGAGTACATAGCACCAATTCATCAGTTTTTAGGACTAAAACTAGGAAAAAGGATGCAGGTGTAGCAGTCCCCTTTCAATGGACTTTCATTCTTTCTAAACTTACCTGTTTCCTCTGTTTGCTTTCCTTGTTGTTGGCATCTTTTTCTACCTAATCATGAAAATAAGAATACTAAAAAGTGTACTTCCTGCCTCTCACAGCCTCACTACCCATTACTCACTAGTTAATGATAACCAATTAATGAAAAATTATATTAATTTTAACTAGTAAATAATTCTGGAATATGTATATTTTCCACCCCTACTCTTACTGCAGCATTTCAGGGCCTCACCGTCTTTCACATAGCCCACAGTGACAGCCTCTTAACTTTCATCCTTTATACAATCTCAGATTGCATATCTAAGGATAGATTCCTAAACTCCATATGCCTGCATACAAGAAAGGATCTGGCCTCTTCTGGGTTCTCCAACACACCATTTCATTGCTCTTTTCCTCCTGTCTAAAATCCATAAGCATAAAACTTCTTATTTCCTAAACATATGATGCTACTTTTACCCTCTGACACATTGCTTTCTCCTCTTCCTAAAAATACCCATCCTCTTTACCTTACCACTTTGCCTGTTTAACATCAACTTAATTTTAAAACATATTGCAGAAGTCACCTCTTCATAGAAGTCTTCTCTGACTCTCCTAGACTTTATATTTCCAAACATTAAGTGTAAAAGAAGAAGACAAGGAAATTTCAAACCTTTAAAGAGTGATCAAGAACTTAGAAAGAATATCAGGATTGCATGTTATGATGTTTAATATCATGTGTCAATTTGGCTGGCTTATGGTGCCCAGCAAGCACTGATTGTTACTGTGAGGGTATTTCATAGATTGATTTGCATCTAGAATAAGTTGCATCTACAAAATAATTGCATCTACAATCAACAAAAGAGATTGCCCTTTCAATGAGGGAAGTCTTTCTATTCAATCAGTTGGAAATCTTAAATCCAGAATTGAGGATTTCAGAAGTCAGAAAGGGGAATTCCTGCTTTTTCTTCAGCCAGCCAGCTTTTCCTGGGAAATTCAACTTAATGGGCGTTTCCAATTTGTGGCTTGCCCTACAGAATTTGAACTCTCCAATCCCCATGGTTTCATGAGCCAATTCCTATAATAAATTTCTTCATAGTTTCACATATATGTATATATTTAATGATGCTATATGTAACATCACTATATCATGGTATATATGTAACAGCATGTACCTATGTAACAACATTAGCTGGTTGATCCTAAATATGCTGGCTAAAACTATTAAAGAAACATTAAATGAAAGAATGAGTTCAGGGCTTCAAACTCCCAGCTCAAGTGCCACATGAATGACATAACAGTTCATATGTGTACCCTGAAAGAAATTCTTATTTCCTGTAGCCACAGAGTTAAGATTTCTGAAAGCCAAACACAGGGTCTTAATGAGCTCATAGCTGAGTTATAAGGCAAAATTGAATTCACAACCATGCAGGGAGTTTGCTGTTGAAGTGAGGGAATTGATTGGGCTGATCATTATGATGGGGACATTGAACCCCTAAATTATGCTGCCATCTTGCTATGTAAATCTGTAGTGGTCTGCACTGGGGAATCAGCCATCCCACATCCATCTGAGGAGACTAATCCTGCTTTGCCTAATACACATATAATTGCTTCTTCTGAGGAAAGAGCCTTCACACCTCCACCTGAAAAGATTAACCTTGTTTCACCAGGTGAAACCATAATGGAATCCTCTAAGTTAGTTGACTTGAAAAGACACTGTATATAACTCTCATGAAACACCTTACCACCTCTCTTTGCTTTCAGTTCTATAACTAAACTGAAATCCCAACAGGACTTGAGTGGTGAGGTACAAAGTGTGATGTGTGAGGAGGTGTGCAACATGCTGAAAGACTCCATGATTTTTCCAACTTCTTCAGATAGGAACAATTACTATTAAGGGTATGGGATAATGGTGAAAGGTACAAAAATTTGGATCAAGCTGAATTTTTTGATATGGGTTCATTAAGCAGAGATTCTGGATCCAATGTTGTAGCTTAAGGGATTAGAAAGGCTCTAAGAGTTTAATTGGTTGGCTGAAGCATAGACAAAAATGTTGGCCTACACTAAATGAAGTTGAAGTGGCATAACTGCCCTGGTATAAAGTAAATTAAAATATCCAAAGGTTTAGAGTAGAATGCTAGAATGGATTCATTACATAAGAACTCCTTACCCACCTCAGAAATGTCTGGAGGACACACTTTTACCATGACTGTGAGGAATAAATTCATGAGAACAACTCCATAATTCCTGAAGAGTTCTGTGGTTTCTCTTCTCTCTAGGTCAGATATTACTGTGGGAACTGTTGCCACTGAACCTATATCCTTAAATAAAATGGTGATGATTTGGGCCCATGGTGGCAGAAGCCAAGTGGCAGCACTTTATCATGAAAGACAAAGTAGGCATGGCTACCATAATGGACGGCAAAATCAAAGCAGTAATAAGAATAATCTGACTCTCAGAGACCTATGGTGTTGGATAGTTGATCTTGGAACACTTAAAATTGAAAGAGATGGGAAGTCTACTCAATTCCTACCTGATCTGTATAATCAGAATCATTCTAGGTCAAGTGAAGAAATTCCAACTTAAATTCCATACCTCCAGAGTCATGGCCTCTCAACTTTCAGAAATGAGGTAGTTAACAAACCCAGAATGCCTTGAATTAGAGGAAACCAAATCTGCTACAGAAGGACTCTGATACATTGCCAAATTTTATAATGATAATCTTTCTCTCAGCCTTCTACGAAGGGACCTACACAGCCTTTTACCAAGGTGACCATGCATTAGGAACAAGAAAATGATCAGATATTTCAGGGAATTTTAGACACTGGCTCTGATCTGACATTAATTCCAGGAGATGCAAAATATTACTGTGCTCAAACAGTCTGAGTAGGGGTTTATGGAGGTCAGGAAATCAAAGGATATTTACCTTAAGTACACATCAAAGTGGTTCCAGTGTGTTGCAAAACCCATCCTGCAGTTATTTTGCCAATTCCAGAGTGCGTAACTGGAATAGACATTCACAGCAAATGGTAGAGTCCCTGCATTGGTAACCTGACCTGTGAAGTGAGAGCTATTAAGTTAGGTTTCCAAGTGGAAGATGCTAGAACCGCCTCTACCTAGGAAAATAGTAAACCAAAAGCAATACACCATACCTGGAGGTGTTGCAGGATTAATGTAACCATGAAGGATTTGAAGGACGAAGGGGTGGTGATTCCCAGCACATCCCCACACAACTCTCCTATTTGGCCTGACACAAAACAGATGAATCTTGGAGGATGAAAGTGGATCATCATAAACTTAGCCACATGATAAATCCAAGTTCAGCTGCTATTCAAAAATTGGATCATTGCTTGAGAAAATTAATATCCCCTTGGCATCTGGTATGAAGCTACTGGTCTGAAAAAGACTTTTATTTTTCCTCAACACCTGTTAGTAAAACCAGCAGAAACAGTTTTCTTTCAGCTGGCAAGGCCAGCAATATACCTTCTTTTTCATACCTTAGAGGTATGTCAATTTTCCAGCCCTATGTCATATTCTAGTCCACAGAGAACTTGATCAACTTTCTCTTCCACAAGATATCACACTGGTTCATTACATTTATGACATTGTCCTGATGAGATCTGGAGAGCAACAAGTATCAAATACTCTATGCTTATTGGTAAGGCATTTGTATGTCAGAGGCTATATCCAACCAAAAATTGTTTATTGGATAAATCCACATCAGTGAAATATCTAGGCATCCAGTTGTATGGGGTATGTTGAGATATTGTTCGTAAGGTGAAAAATCAGTTGCTACATCTGGAGCTTTATATAACTAGGAAAGAGGCACAATGTGTCATTGACCTCTTTGGATTTTGGGGTCATCTTATTCCTCGTTTGGACTCCAGCACATTTACTAAGTGACCCAAAAAGTTTCTAGTTTTGATTGAAGACCAGTTAAAAAGAGGACTAGGATGCTGTGGAAGCTCTTCTACTATTTGGGCCATATTTTCCAGCAGATCCAAGTGGAGATACTGATTAGGGCCTTCAGCAGACCCCTATAGGAGAGTCACAGTACAGGCCCTTAGGATTTTGGAGCAAATCCCTGCTATCTTCTGCAGAAAACTATTCTCTTCCTGAGAAACAACTTTTGACCTGCTACTGGGCTTTAGTAGAAAATGAACACCTAAACATAGAGCCACCAAGTTACCATGAGACATGAATTGCCTGTCATGAACTGGGTGTTGTCTACCCTCCAGGCTTTAAAGTTGGGAAAGCATAGGAGCATTCCATCATAAAATGGAAGTGACACACATGAGCTTGGGTTCAAGAAGGACTTAAAGACACAAGTGAGTTACAGGAGGAAATGGCCCAAATGCCCAAAGCCCCCAATCATTTCATTGTACCTCCCAGTCTGCAGCTATGGCCACTTGGGTAGTTCCTTATGGTCAGTTGACTGAGGAGGAGAAAACTCAGCTTGGTTTACAGATGGTTCTGTATGATATGCAGGTACCACCTTAAAGTAGACAGCTGCGACAGTACATATCGTTTCTGGTAGATCTCTGAAGGACAGTGGTGAAGAACTTCCTTCCAGTGGGCAGAACTTTGAGCAGTGCCCCTGGTTGATCATTTTCTTGGAAGGAGAAATGACTGGAGTTATATTTATGCACTATTTCATGGGCTGTGGCTAATGGTTTGGCTGGGTGGTCAGGGACTTAGAATGAACATGATTAGAAAATTGATGACAAAGAGGTCAGGGAAGATGTATGTAGATAAACATTTATGAATGGGTGAAAAACATGGAGATATTTATGTCTCATGTAAATGCTTACTAGAGGATGCCCTCAGCAGAGAAGAATTTTAATAAACAAGTGGACAGAATGACATGTTCTGTGGATACTAGTCAGTCTCTTTTCCAGCCACTCCTGTCATTGCCCAATGGGAACATGAAAATGTGCTCATGGTGGTAGGGATGGAGATTATGCATGGATCCACCAATGGAGACTTCCCCAATTCACCTAGGCTGACCTGGCTACAGCACTGCTGTTTGCCCAATCTGTGAGTAGCAGAGACTAACACCTAGCCCCTGATATGGCACCATTCTCTAAGGTGATCAATCATGTACTTGGTGGCAGGTTAATTACATTGGTCCACTTCCATCATGGAATGATGGGCAGTGTTTTATTCTTACTTAAATAGACACTTACTCTGGATATATGTTTACCTTCTCTACATGCAATGTTTCTTCCACAACAATCATCCATGGACTTACAGTAGGTCTTACCTATAATCATGTGTTCCACACAGCATTTCTTCTGATCAAGGAACCCACTTCAAAGCTAAGAAAGCATGGAAATGGACACAGGCTCATGTAAGTCATTGGTCTTACCATGTTTATCATCATCCTGATGCAGCTGAACTGATAGAAAAGAGGAAATGCCTTTTGAAGACTCAATTATGGTGCCAAATGTGTGGCAATATACTGTAGGGCTGTAGCAATGTTCTGCAGAAGCTACTGTATGCTCTAAATCAACATCCAAATTATGGTGATGTTTCTCTCATAGTCAGATTCATGGGTCTAGGAATCAAGGGGTACATATGGGAGTAGGAGTGATACCACTCACCATTACACCTAGTGATCTCCTAGAAAAACATTTGCTTCCTATCCCTGTGACTTTGTGCTTCACCACGGTACACAGCACTTCATTGAACTTAAAGTAAAGTATGCCACTCAACCATATTAAGTTCCTCATGGTTCCGAATCAAAAAAGAAAGGGGTTAATCTACTTGTTGAAGTGATTGATCCTGACTACCAAGAGGAAATTGGAGTGCTGCTACACAATGGAGGTAAAGAAGGGTATGCTTGAGATACAAGAGATCCCTTGAGGCAGAAGTTGGTCCTAGCATGCTTTTTATTAAAGTCAATCAAAAACCAAAATAACCCAATCCAGACATGGCTAGTACAGTCCAGACCCATCAGGAATGCGGATTGGGTCATCTCATGGCCAGCTGAGGTGCTTGCTGAAGGTAAGGGGAATATAGAATGTGTTGTAGAGGAAAGTCACTATAAATACCAGTTATGACCATGTGGCCAGCTGTAGAAAAGACAACTGTAATGATATTAGTATTTCTTCCTTATTTTGTTATGGATATGTTTGTATCTATACACAAAGCAAGTAATTTTTCCTCCTATTGTCCATTTATCACATAAAGTAGTATTAACTTTTTCTCAACATCTTTAGGTTGTAAGACATCAAGGATAAAAGTGAATATCACACAAAGACTTTCATCTTCTTCTGGGGAATGGGTTAGTGCATTTTCAGTTTTATGCAGGACAGTTGTATTACGTTAGGCAAAAGTACATGTGATGGTTAGTTACATGTGTCAGCTTGGCCAGGTGATGGTGCCCAGTTGTCTGGTCAAGCAAGCACTGGCCTATCTGTTGCTGCTAGGACATTTGTGGATTTAAATCATCAGTATGTTGATTGTGTCTGTAGCTAATCTGCATTTGGCCAATGGGAGTGCCTTCCACAGTGAGAGACATTTAGTCTTATCTGTTGAAGGCTTTTAAGGGAGAGAGGGTATCTTCAGCAATCAGAAAAGAGAACTTTCATATCTACTTCAGCCAGCCAGCCTCTCCTGGGGAATTCAGCAAAGACCTTCATTTGAGTGCCAGCTTAAAGCTTGCCGTATAGAATTTGGACTTGTGCATACCCACAGTTGCATGAGACAATTTTATAAAATCTCTCACTATTTACAGATATTTCCTGTTGGTTCTGTTTCCCTAGAGAACCCTTACTAATACAGTACAACTATTCTATTTTCTTTATTTGGAGATTAGGTATGCTTTAAGGACATGAATATGGGTAACAAGTTGACATGGGGTGATCTGTGATGGTTAATTTTATGTGTCAACTTGTTTAGGTTCTGGTGTCCAATTGTTTGTTCAAGCAAGCACTGGCCTGATTGCTACAGTGAGGATACCTTGTACATGGATTTCCATCTTTAGTCAGTTGATTTCATCTATGGCTGATTTGCATCTATAATCAACACAGAAGATTGCCCTCAGGAATGAGGAAAGTCTCCTTATCCAATTAGTTGGAAGTCTTAAAGCCAGAAATGAGCTTTTCAGAAGTCAGAAAGAATTCCTGCTTCTTCCTCAACCAGCCTGGCTTCTTATGTGGAATTCAACTTAACTCTATTTTCCAACTGGTGGCCTGCCCTAAGAATTCAGGCTTGCTAATTCCCATGGTCACATGAGACAATTCCTATAGCAAATCTCACAAGAATCATACACACACATACACACACATTCACACACACACAGATATCCTTCCCATCAGTTCTGTTTCTTTGGAGGACCCTGACTAATATACATAATATCTCAGAAGCCAAGAGAACAAAGTGTTTGTAAAGAAAGATGGTCTCAAACTGTGCTGAGAAGTCAAAAAAATTTAAAACCATCAGCTATAACAACATAAGGGTATTTGGGGATCTTGATAAAGTCTCAGTGAAAATGTAGATATAGGAACCCAATTGAAGTGAGATGAGTTAGCATGAGAGATCAGGAAGTGTAGACAATGATTTCATGACAATCATTCAATCAATTTTTTTTTGCAAATGGAAGCATTGAAATGGGAGTAGCAATTGTAGTATGGTGTTTTCCTTGTCCTTTTCCTCTCTCATCTTGGAACACAACTCCTGGCTTTTCTTCATCTCCAGTACATTTTTTCATCATTCAGTAATTTATTCCTTTCCTCATTAATATTTAGTAAATGTTTATTGAGCATCTACAAAATGGAAGGCACTATGAGCTTATCTGGAGAAATGTCAGACCTGTAGGTATAGATTTGGGAGTCATAGGCATAAAGGATACATGTAAGAATGTAAGATATTAAAGATATAGATGACATTTGACACCTAAAAGTTATTTAGAAGTTTCCCTTACATTACCATTCTTCATATAATTAAAAATATCAATTTCCTAAAACTATTGCCTTGAGCTATTAATAGCTCTATTTAAAATTGTCCATGGTCCCTAAAACTATTTTCTTTTAATGAACTGATTTGATACCATTCTTTAATGCATACTTTGTATTTTTATCCTGTGCTCTCTCTTTATCTTAAAAACAGTTGTTCTGCCAGTTCCACCCATAGAAACTCTAGCCATAGAAATCTAAGACAATTTTCAATGTTCTTCTTCCAGAATTCTTCTGAAAGAACAATTATCCTGCCAGAAGGGGTCTTTTGTTGTTTAGGACTTTTGTATCAGTTCTTGTTCACACTGCAAATGTATGCATTTGTCATAGTGCCTTACTGTGACTTACTTTTCATTGTGGTCTTGAAAGTATCTTTCTAGAGTGCTTAAATCCAGTAACTCGTAATGAATATATGTTGAATTCAGCATTGCTTCATGGAATAATTAGGGAAAAGCAATGCAAAACCGGGGCCTCAAAATGCTCAAATTATTGATTCAGCCCATATTCTAGCTGATATATTTACTAGTGGCTACACACAAACAAATCCTTCTAAATCTAACTTAATGAAACAAGATCCTACAAATTCTCTAAGGCATTTATTATTGATGTCTTATTCACTGAATGCTACCTGCTTCTCTTTGGTATATTGTTGACAGAAGAAATAGTGAGTTCATTTCATATTGAGTTTGGATAAGTCCGTTCAAAACTCCTGGAAACATCATTACAATTAAGTGGCATTATAGTGCCAAATACTGACCTTACATTTTGGGAACATAATATGTTAAACAAACAAATGCTTGTTCAGCAAACTGTTTTATCAGAAATTGCTTATGTTGAACATTGAAATGTGACAAGTATCTTTGAAAGTCAAAAAAACCCCACAACTTCCAAAAAAAAAAAAAAAAAGATGATTTAAATTGAAATAATTCTGAGTTTCATTTTGGAGAAAATTGTAAAGGATCAGACTTTTCCCATAGGAGTTTTAGTACTTCCGGGTTTGGGTTTAAGTTATAAATATCTCAGAAACTGCCTTACTCATGGTGTTTCAAATTATTCCCAACTGTGTTTCTTACTGAAACAAAGATGCATGGCTGTACCTGTATATAGTGAGAGGAAAAATCTCTCCAACATTTTGAAAAGGTTATGTCTAGTTCAAGTCTGTATCTGGCCTTTCCATGTGATAAACTAGTTTTCTGATAATTACAAAAAGGAAAGGATTCCATACTACTCTTACCTGGTGTGTGCCTTTTATTTCAACTGAAGCTGATCTCATTGCTTCTGGGCTTCTTTTTTCAATATACATTAAAATGTACAAAGGTGTCATTAAAACAAATGGTGAATATTCCTCCATTTTAGCCTCTGTCAAAACTTCCAAATCGGCATTCATGATATTTTATTAAAATATAATTTTGTTTGTATACTGTGAAATAATGTATACCCTAATAAACTGCTATTTCACATCTTTTAATTTTTAAGATGTGGCAATCCTTGTATATTTAGTTTAAAAAAGCAAGAAATCCATAAGAGAGTGGAGGGAGACAAGTTAAATGATGGGAGTCAGAAAAAAAGTAGAGCAATTAGCTTGAAATCCACATAAAATTTCTAGATACTCTTTCAACGAAGAAACAATTCATTTCAAAGAAGCGCTTCACAGCATCTAGGCAATATGCTTTCAGCCTAAACCCCACAGGCGCTGTCTCTAAGCTTCTTAATGGTAAATAACAGAATCAGCAAAGGAAAACTCATCTGTTTTATGAGTAGTTTAACATACAGTGTTAGAAAGATGTCAGAAAAAATGAAGACAGCTTTATTTTATTGTTTTTTTTAGATTTTTGATTTTAGAAAATCAAGATTTTAAAATATTCTGGTTCTCTATACATTCTCAATCTCCTATTTGTGTAACTATTCTTTATTTCATTTCCATGATTTATAAACTGGAAAATATTTGCTTCCCCCCAAGTATCCTAAAAATTGTAACAAATAACTTCAAATGTAAATTCTTAAAAAATGTATAATTTTCAATAAGAAATGTAATTTGACTTTTTTTCCCTTTAAAAGTCAAACCTGAGAGATGTCTGATTGCCATAGCTGAGTTCTGCTAAGTTAGCCGTTATACAGAAATTAGCAGTTGACCAATTGCCAAACCCACACAGAGTACGTTTTAAGAACCTAAGTTGTTATGGAAGAAACTTGAAAAGTGGAATGATTTGGAAGACCCAGAACAAGCTGAGATAGAGAAATTTTAAATTCTGATTCACATATTGATCTACTCTAGTTTCTGGTATCATCCTCCAATTGTTAGTCATAAGTGCTGCTAGAAGTATGAACCTTGAAAACAGTATGCTAAGCAAAACATGCTAGGTCACAAAAGGGCACCTGTTACATGATTCCTGTCAGGGAAATCACAGACATCTGTTAAGCTGCCATCACCCAAACCTCACTTACCCCTGCCTGCTTTTATGGGGAAGTCACAAACACATGCCAATTGTCTAGCCTCATGACCTTCACCCACCCCCAACTCCTTTTGTATTGTGTACCAATCCACAGCCTGCGGGAGCAGTTAAGTCAAATGGAAAGGCCCTGCCAGATCGTAAACCTGGAAACTGGGATTCCAGGTACTCATTAAAACAGGAATTCTCAGTAGCAGGGCCCCCACCTCCTGAGATGGACAAAGTCACACTCGGTTCAGTAGAGATCTGTCTCTCATCTCTGGCTCTAACTGGAGCGTGTGGAGCTGCCATCTATCGACCTCAAACTGGAGCAGTTTTTGGCCACACTGGGAGGCTGGATGTAATGAGACTTCTTCTTCTGCTCTTTTGGACAATTTGTGCTGTATAAACGACAAAGAGATTATTTGCCTTTTCAGGACTCTTTATACTGTGCAAGTAATAAAGGGATCATTTGCTGAACGTTTCTGCTGTGCCCTGAATTGGTGTTCCCACAATGAACCATTGCAGCAACTTGCTCCACAATTCTGTTAATATGAAATGCCCAAAGTAGCAGATTAATAGTTTCCAGGAGGAAATGGAGAATGCTCTAATGACTGGGATTTCTTTTTGGTGTGATGAAATTGTTCTAAAATTAGATAGTGATGATGATTGCACAATTCTACAGATATTTTAAAAACATCTACTGAATTGTATCCTTTAAAAAAGTGAATTTTGTGGTAAGTAAATTACATCTCAAGAAAAGCTGTTATAAATTTTGGGTATTTGGCAATGATGTTAATTTAGCCTTTAATTGGTCATGTAAACTGTTAATATTCAGTGGCATTATTTATTTAAATGTTGTCAACTCTTATACAGTGTTTTATAAAATAAACAGCACTTTCATACACATTACCTTTCTTAACCCCACATTAAACCTATTATTGAAATCATATTCCCATTTTAAGATGTGGACTTTAAGGCTTAGAGAAATTGAGTGATTTACCATTGTTAACAGATCTAGTAGCTATATATGTAAGATTCTCCTCAGGTCAAATCTCTTGGACTTTCATAGAATCACAAATGAATCCTTGAAATTTTACTGGGTGAAGCACACAAATTAATAGGAACGAAAGAGAAAGAGCCATGAGTCTAAAGAGGAATTCTTCACTCGTAACTGTTATTTCTGGAGAAAAATGTGGATGATGCAGAATAGGAAATCAGCAGCAATTGATTGTTGGAATTCCATGTTCCCAGCACCAGCATAGAAAGAACCCACTAAATACAGTTATTTGACAGGGGACATGTTTTACAGGAATATTGAGAATAGGAAAGACTTTTTTAAAAAGTCAAAGGCAGTGTGATGCTTTGAAACTCTATGTACCCCCAGAAAAACATGCCTTTATATTTAATCCATTCCTGTGGGGTGTGAACCCATTGTAAATAGGACCTTTTGATGAGACTGCTTCAGTTAAGGTGCATTCTAGAACTAGAGTACTTTATAAGGGAATGAAATTCAGACACAGAGAAAGAAAGCCATAGACGCAGAAGCTAAAATCAATGAAACCCGGAAGAGAAGGGAGAGACCAGCAGACATCACCCTGTGCCTTGCCATGTGACAGAGAAGCCAAGGATTGTTGGCACTCAGTTTTCAGGAAAGCATCACCCTTATGGTGCTTAGAATTGTATATTTGCTCAGCCTCAAAATCATAAGCAAATAAATTACCATTTGTTTAAGCCAAACCATGTGTTCTAGTTTGCTAATGCTGCTGGAATGCAAAACACCAGAGATGGATTGGCTTTTATAAAGGGGGTTTATTTGGTTACAGAGTTACAGTCTTAAGGCCATAAAGTGTCCAAGGTAAGTCATCATCAATCGGGTACCTTCACTGGAGGATGGCCAATGGTGTCCGGAAAACCTCTGTTAGCTGGGAAGGCACATGGCTGGCGTTTTCTCCACAGTACTGGTTTCAAAATGGCTTTCTCCCAGGATGTTCCTCTCTAGGCTGCAGTTCCTCAAAAATGTCACTTTCAGTTGCTCTTGGGGTGTTTGCCCTCTCTTAGATTCTCTGGAGCAAGAGTCTGCTTTCAGCAGCAGTCTTCAAACTGTCTTTCATCTCCAGCTCCTTTCTCAGCTCTGGTGCATTCTTCAAAGTGTCCCTCTTGGCTGTTGCAAGCTCTCTCCTTGTGTCTGAGCTTATATATTGCTCCAGTAAACTAATCAAGGCCCATACTGAATGGGTGGAGCTGTACCTCCATGGAAATCATCCAATGAAAAATCTTGCCCACAGTTGAGTGATCACATCTCCATAGAAACATCCAATCAAAAGTCTCCAACCCAATCAATACCTATATGTTTCTTGCCCACACAAGACCACATCAAAGATAATGGCATTTTGGGGGACATAATACATCCAAACCAGCACACCATGGTATTTGCCTAATCAGCCTAGGAAATGCCTGGGAAGGCATTCGTATCAGATTTCTGAAAGAGACTATTTTTAATTATCAAATATTCTTATGCTTTTCTACATGGGCTGCTTCTGATGAAGGAAATGTGAGCATAAATGAAGAATTCCGTTTCCCTACAGAGGAAGAAAAGCCCATGTACCTCCTTTATCTCTCTCTCTTCCTCTGCTATGGTGACTTTTTATATTCAAGACTATATAACCACAAGATATGGAGGCTTTCTGATTCACATCAGACTATGAGATAAAAGAGAGTAAAAACTATTTTTTTAAAATGTAGTCTATCAAGATTTTTACCTTTGTTCCTGCAGCATAGCCAACTCTATGCTTGCTAACTTGAAATGTTAATTATTTTTAACATGTGAAGTGTATTGAGTAGTACTAATTATAAAAAAGAGGATATTCTGGTTTCATTTGCATCTTTATGATTTCAGACCTCCCTGGGGATAGCACCACACCTGCCCTTTCTACTGATTCTTAATGTTTTCCCCCTTTTCATTAAATTTACTTTGACTTGGATTTTTGTTACTGGTATCCAAAAAGATTTTTGGTTAATTTACTCCTACTCACACTCCTCAGTGGTAAATATGTCTAACATTTCCTTGTTCCAGAAAATTTCTATCTAACTGTAGCATACTTTACCTACTTTACATACTGTTGTTTGGCAAATTAATTTTCACTTGATAGTGCAACATCTTTCCATTGGACTTTTAATTAGTTAATTAATATTTATTCCATACTTTATTTCATGTAGTGTCAGTCAAATTGGGTTTACTATAATTGAACAAAATAGAAAAAGCTGCTCTGCTTAAGGAACTTAAATTACAATCAGACCTGGGAAATTCTGGGTTTTGGGTGGACCAGAAACAGGATCCAGCCATAGGGATGTCAAGGGCAGTTGCATTTGGAATAGCCAGTGCACAGACTCTGAGGTGAATATGACAGAGATGATAAGCTGAGGTCACAGAGTTGTCAGCCCTTGTGGGTTACGGGAAGCCCCTGGAGTGGTTTTGAAGAGAGAATTTAAATGATTTAATTTAAGGTGTTAAAAATAAAGAGATGATAGTGGATGAGTTGAGAGGGAATTGAATTCTGGGTATATTAAAGGAAGGTATGGATTGAATGTAGATTAAGAGAAAGAGAGAGAGGTCTGACCCCCAAATTTTTGACCTGAGAATTAGAAGAATGTAGTTTTCATTACTGAGAAGGAAAAGTCAGGAGACAAGCAGAATTGTGTAGCGAGTGGATAGCAATCAGAAGGTTGGTTTTGGAAACATGCATTATTGATTATGTTGAGAATATATGAGTCTGGAGTACAGGGGAATGATGCAGACTAGAGAAATAAATTTAAGAATTGTATGATGAGATCCCCTACACAATAAACACAGAGAAATTAAAAAATGGGTCCAAGGACAGAATCCAGGGGAACATCAAATTGGAAGCTGGAAATAAGAGACAGAGAAGGAGTACCCATTTGGATGGGGGAGAAATCCTGGAGTTCAAATGGATTAAGTGTTTCAAGGAGGAAGTAATCAAGAGTATCAAATGTTGCTAACAGATTAAGTTCCAGACTAAGAATTGACCCTAGGATTGGATAAAGTGAAAGTCATTGGTGATCTCAGCAATTTTAGCTGAAAAGTGAGGACAAAAGTCTGACTGGAATGGATTTAGGAAAAAGGAAGGAGAAGAAGTAGAAATGTGAAGTATGGACAATTTTTTTAAGGTGTTTTGCTGTAAAAAATTGCAAAAATAAATGTTACTGCAGAGCAATGCAGATCATGGGTGATTTTAAAAAAGAGAGTATAATGCAGCAAAATGGATGTTGAAATGGATAAACATGATGCAGAAGGGAGAAAGGAAGAAGGAAAAATTTTTAGTAAACAAAAGACATGTAATCAATTGTACAAGGGAAGGTTTGGATTTAAAAAGGAATAAGGCCAGGGGAGAAATCAGAGTAAAATGTGTAAAGACTTGTAGGTTTGTAGATATCTGAGGTTGGGGGTGGACTTGGAATTCCTCTGAAGCTTGTTATCACTTTTTGAAGTGAAGTAAAATCCAGGGCAACACCCAGAAGTGAGAAAAGAAGAAGACATACTGGAGGTCTGAGAAGAGAGAAGAAAGTGGATGTAATTGTTGGGAACATGGGAAAGAAAATGTACTAGGATTACCTGACAGCACCAAGGGGCCACTTCAGATTTGTGGTAAAGAATATACAAAGTATGGCAAGTTAGCGTAATTGTGAATTCTCCTTCAATCACATTGCAGGTTGCAGGTGTTGAGTGATCAGAGAACTGGATTTATCTAGGATTTGTCTAGGTTTGAGGTTTTCCACATATGTGCATTGGAAAGAGAGCATGTCAAGTGAGTGGAGGATGAAAGAAAGGAGCAAATCCATTAGTGAATCATGAAATCTAGGCCTGGAAATTATGGAAAGTACAGCAAATGTGGGAAAGACAGAAAAATGTGGCAGGTTAATGGAAAAGTAGATCCTAGTGATGCCAAGAAATTTTTGAAGTTAGGGGATTTAGGAATTGATCTGGAAGGACAGGAAAATTACATTATTAAGGGATGAGAGGTTATTGGAAATATAGATCCAAGGAAGATGACAAAAATGAATGAAATGTGAGACCAGCTTACAGGAAGGGGTGTCACTGTGAATATTGGATTTATCAATAATTTAGATAGGAGAAAACTGGAGAGAGGAAGACATGCACAGAGAGATGTTTGGAGTTGTTAATTTTATGCATTTTATTATGAATTTTGGCAAAGCTTTTTACTGAAAAAAAATGCTGTTTACAGTACTTTCAAGAATACATGACAGAATAAAAATGAGAAAGATGGGAAAAGCTAAAACTAAAACAAATTAGAATAAAACATTAAATGATATTAGTAGAATAGATATAAAATGTGGATTGTAGAAAAAAATTCAGAATAAAGAGGTTAAAAGTTACTCACTCACAATGTTTTATCTTTCAGAAATTTAAATCTACCAGAGTGTTCCTATACCAGACAATTCCTAAAACTCAGAGGCAACAGCCTCTTTAAGATCATCAGTCAGATGTAGCCCCCTTCCCCATACTAACACCTCCTTTCAATATGTATAAGTTAGGGTGCTCATGGTCCAAACACCCCTGAACATGGAAAGAGATTAAGTGAGAGGAAGGGGTAGCAAAAAGCAAGGCAATATTTAACAAAGTTCTATGAATACTGAAACTTCATATAATTATTTTTATATATATTCAGATGCTGGGGTGTTGGAATGACTGGAAGGAGGTAAATGACATGGTAGAACTGTAGCCTATAGCATCCTTTGGGATGTGCTCTATAGCTGCTCATTGAACTGTGCTTTGAAGGTATTCACCTTTCTGTATGTACCTTGTATTACATAATAGGGAAGGCACTGAGACTGTGAAACTGTAACCCATAACAATATTTGAAATTACCTATATGACTGCTTGTTGAGTTGTACATTGAGAGTCGACACCTTTCTATATATATGTTATATTTTACAATAATGGAAATGGCTGAAGTTGTGGAATTGTGACCCATGACATTCTTTGAAATTTGCTAACTACTTGTGAAATCATACTTTGAAAGTTATCACTGTTATATATATATGTTAAAGTTCACAATAAAAAAGAATTATTCATAGAAAGCACTTACTGAAACACTGGATGTTTTAACATAGTTGGAATGAGGAATCAGAAGCCTCTGACAAGGAAGTAATGTGGCTTTAACCTGTAAAAATTAAGAGGAGTGTTTGGGAAGATAAATAGTAGGGTCTTGAGGATGATTAAACTGAGCATCATGATCTATGAGGAGCAGCTTACACAATTGTAGGATTTGAAAAGGGAGGGCAAGCATTTCCATCCTTCCTCCTCAAAGGTCTTCCTTTTAATTCTATTCCATTCTGAGTGGTTCAAAATTTTTATAGAATGCTGCCCTTTATCTATATTTAGCTTTCCTTGTTTTTTAGCTTCCAGATACCTCATTCTCTGTAACATTTAGCACTATGAAAACATAATTGATATTCAAGGACTATAGCTTTATAAATGCACACACATTTATATATACATAAATACATGTATAAACACATATGTGCATATACACACATATATGCATAATTTTTAAAACCATGAACCTGTTGTCTCTTTGGAAATTGAAGCTGACCATGAAGGCGGGGCAAGTTAATTCTGTGCCCAGGCTAGAAACCAATTGATCTCAATCATACCCTCCTTGCTGTATCAAACTATAATGAAGTCAATAATGGAAAATGAATTTCACCTCTTGAGATTGTTTTCCATGAAATAAAGTTGGGGGCTCTACAACCATTTATAATCTGTGAATTTTGCTGCATTAGTTTTCAAGAACTCAACATTAACCTAGATTATGCTTGCTTTGGAGAGTTTGTTTGAAGCTTAGATCACTCAAACCTGAATAATCATTTTGAAAGCATCTGCTAGACAATTTACAGGCACTGCTAGTTATCCATTTTAATACTCTTTGTCCTTTTGTGTATTTGTTCTGTCCTAGTTTGCTAATGCTGCAGAATGCAAAACACCAGAGATGGATTGGCTTTTATAAAAAGGGGGTTTATTTAGCTATACAGTTATAGTCTTAAGGGCATAAAGTGTCCAAGGTAACACATCAGTAATCGGGTACCTTCACTGGAGGATGGCAAATGGCGTCCGGAAAACCTCTGTTAGCTGGGAAGGCACGTGGCTGGCGTCTGCTCCAAAGTTCTGGTTTCAAAATGGCTTTCTCCCAGGACATTCTTCTCTAGCAAGCTTGCTCTTCTTCAAAACGTCACTCACAGCTGCACTCCGTTTCGTCTCCTTGAGCCAGCTCATTTATATGGCTCCACTGATCAAGGCCCACCCCGAATGGGTGGGGCCACACCTCCATGGGAGTATCCCACCAGAGTCACCTCCCACAGCTGGGTGGGGCATATCTCCATGCAAACAACCTAATCCAAACGGTCCAGCTTAATCCCCACTATTATGCTTGTCCCACAAGATTGCATCAAAGAATATGGCTTTTTCTGGGGGACATAATACATTCAAACTGGCACATTCCACCCCCTGGACCCCAGTAAATCATATTCTTTCCAAATACAGAATACATTCATCCCACAATACCACAGAGACTTAAATCATTTCAGTAACAAAAGCTAAGTACAAAATCCCATCAAAATCAAATACAGGCGTGGTCAGTCCTAAGGCATACTTTTCCTTTAGCTTGGATCTGTGGACTTAGAACAAGTTATATGCTTCCAATATACAAAGGAGGGACATTCATAGGATAAACATTTCCATTGCCATAAGGAGAAACAGTAAGGAAAACAGGGTTAACAGGACCAAAACAGTTCCTAAAACCTGCAGGACAAACTCCATTAGATTTCAAAGTCTGAGAGTCATTTACAGAACGACGTTGCATCCTTGGGGCTTGAGAGAGCGGGAGTCTAACCCTTCCTAAGGGCCTTTGTGGCAGCCCTTTCCTCTCCAAACACTTAGGTGAGTGCTCCAACACACCCACACATTGGGGAGACCACCTTCTCGGCCCCACCCTCCTCAAACATCGGGGCTGCTCCCGGATTCCCTTCCATCTCCGGGGCACTTGCTCAACCCCTTCAGAACAGTGTGGTGGCAGCCAGGCTCTCCCCAATTCCCTGGGAATGTGCTCCACCCTCTTTGGGACCTCGGGTGGCAAAACTCTTCCAGAGCATCGAGGAGGAAGGCCCGCCCTCGACCTCCAGGGCAAACTCACCCTTTCCATGCATGTGGGCTGCTCCGCTCTCCCAGCCCGAGACCTCTTGACTCCAGACCTCAACCTCCATGGCTCTGTCTTTGAAGAAATTTTTCCTTCAGTTTGTTCCTTGTCTGTCTCCTCCAGTCCAGACCAGCAATGGCTCCGTCTATAAAGATCTCGCAAAAATTCTGTTGGCTTTGCATGAAGCATACAGGGGTCAAAGCCATCAGACAATAGGACTTTCCACAAATCCTTTCTGGATAATTCCATCTCCAATCTTGTCTTGTACTGAAATGGCGGCTGGGTTCCATGTTTGGTTACATCCTCACATTGGGCTGTAGCTTCTGGGATTCCACCCCCTGGAAGCTCATAATTTTCCAAGCCATCAGCTTCTGGTTTCTTTGAACCCAAGAGTTCAGTTCTAAGTTTATCTCTCTCTGCTCACATTTTACTATAAGCTGCAAGGAGAAGCCAGGTTACGTCCTCCACACGTAGTCTGGAGATCTCCTCAGCTAAGTACTCCAGGTTGTCACTTTTAAATTCTTCCTTCCATCTGACACCAGGACTCAATTTTGCCAAATTCTCTGCCACTTTAAAACAAGGATCACCTTTCTTCCTGTTTACAACACATTCATCATTTCTGTTCAAGTCCTCATCAGAAGTATCTTTAGAGTCCATATTTCCACAAACAGTCTCTTTAAAGCAGTTTTGGTCTTTTCTATCAAGCTCCTCACAACTCTTCCAGAAACTCCCCCTTATCCATTTAAAAAGCCGTTCCAACATGTTTGGTATTTGCAAACTCAGCAGCAAAAGCACCCCACTTCTCTGGTACCAAAATCTGTCCTAGTTTGCTAATGCTGCAGAATGCAAAACACCAGAGATGGATTGGCTTTTATAAAAAGGGGGTTTATTTAGCTATACAGTTATAGTCTTAAGGGCATAAAGTGTCCAAGGTAACACATCAGTAATCGGGTACCTTCACTGGAGGATGGCAAATGGCGTCCGGAAAACCTCTGTTAGCTGGGAAGGCACGTGGCTGGCGTCTGCTCCAAAGTTCTGGTTTCAAAATGGCTTTCTCCCAGGACATTCTTCTCTAGCAAGCTTGCTCTTCTTCAAAACGTCACTCACAGCTGCACTCCGTTTCGTCTCCTTGAGCCAGCTCATTTATATGGCTCCACTGATCAAGGCCCACCCCGAATGGGTGGGGCCACACCTCCATGGGAGTATCCCACCAGAGTCACCTCCCACAGCTGGGTGGGGCATATCTCCATGCAAACAACCTAATCCAAACGGTCCAGCTTAATCCCCACTATTATGCTTGTCCCACAAGATTGCATCAAAGAATATGGCTTTTTCTGGGGGACATAATACATTCAAACTGGCACATGTTCCATTATTTTTATTAAATTCAGATGAAACTGAGACAAGATTTTGTTTTATTTTTTATTTTAAATCTAGGTTCTCTTTTAAATGTTCTCTCCAAATGGCTTTAGTATCATGGTTTGGCGATCAGAACACCCTGGAGTCAGAGCCATAAAGTTGGAGACTGGCCCATCTCTAGATGACCTGAGAATGTTAATCAATCTATACTTCATATAATTATGCTAGCTATGATATCAAGTTGTTGTAAGAATAAAATGAGTAAATATCATAAGGCACCTAAAGTGGTACCTGAGACATGGTAAGCAAATTACAATACTCTCTCTAAGACTATGGAGCACTTTAGGGTACAACTTTGGAAGCTACGTTTTAGCCATGGAAGAAATCCTCCCTGGGACTAATTAGGAAAATCTTGGCGCTTTTGATGTTTTCTTAAAAACACCAGACACACACACACACACACACACAAACACCAAAAAAAAGTCCAAATAGTACAAGAAAATTGCCTCGTTTCTCACACAGGAACATCAATATAATCACAAATATATTAATACCTCAAAAACCAAACTGGTGCCTGTTTACCATATGTAGTGCAAAGTTTAAATGAATTGTATATCATTTAAGAGGATTTTTATATTAATACCAGTTTCTATTGCACTCCTAAATTTGGATCAATATGTTTTTTTTTTTTTTCTCCTCAAAATTGAATTCATCTGATCCTTTAATAAAGTGAAACTTTTAAAGGACTTCTGTCTTTCTGATATTATTTTGGAAATGCTGGAAGTTTCTAAAATTTTTAAAAATTCCATATGATTTATGTTATTCTCTTTCTCTCTTTTTCCTCCTTCTCCCTTTTCCTTCTCTTTCTTTGGACATTTCTTTTTGGGAAAACTTAAACAATTCATTCTATTTTCTGAAGCCTTTTCATATGTTTCCATTTAAGCATTTCTCAGGGACAAAAGCTGAATGCTCTATTCTAGACCTCACCATGAAATGAACAATTTTTACTGATTGCTCATGATTTGTCTGACAGAAATTTTAATATTTAAAACCAAATGTCTTAGTTGCTTCCCTTCTCTTCATCTATCCAATAGCTGATGCCGTATTTCCTAATCTCAGTTTTCTACATCCTTCAAAAACAATTGTTGTTCTGAAATTTAAATATTCTTGAATGCAGTGAGAAGCCCAGGAGAGTGAACCTAGATTTCCTTCAGTGGAAATTAAGTCTTCTTCAGAAAGCTCAGCAGTCTCAATTGTTCCTTTGGTATCTGAAGGCTCATCACTGCTCTAACGAAGTCAGTGTGGAACACTGGAGAGGTAGAGAATTGTTTTGGTTTGCTAAAGCTGCTGGAATGTGATATACCACAAATGGACTAGCTTTTTTTAACAGAGATTTATGAACTTACAATTTACAGTTTTTAGGCCATGAAAATGTCCAACTCAAGGCACCACCAGGACAATACCTGGACTCTGAAGATGGGCTGCCAGCACATGGGACACCTCTGTCTCGTGGGAAGGCCCATGGCCAGCATCTACTAGTCCTTTGCTCCCAGGTTTCCTTGCTTTCAGCTTCTGGTTCCAGTGGCTTTGCTCTCAGTTCTGTGGGCCCTCTCTTAGCTTCTCTGGGGCTTTGCTCTATGAGCTTCTCTTAGTTTCACCTTTTCCTTCTCTGAGTTCTCTGGGCTCTTTCTGTGTGCCCTTTATCCTCTTATAAAGGACTCCAGTAAAGGGATTAGGACCTACCCTGGGGCACTCCTCAATTGAAATAACCTAATCAAAAGGTCCTGCCTACAATAGGTCTGCACCCACAGGAATGGATTAAAAGAACATAGCCTTTTCTGGGGTACAAACAGCTTTAAACCACCACAAGATTCTGAATCACAGCCCCCTAAGTGCTGCCCATATGACCTGGGGTAAGCTGATTAAACTGTGTGAGCATTTGCCCTGTTTCCTTATTCCTTTAGTGCTGCCCCTGTAATAATACCACACTCAACTGCCATTTTCAGAAAGTTGTAAAACCTGTCTTGGATTGAAAAATAAAAAAAAGGGAACTGGGGAAAATGACTTGTAAAGACCTGAGAGAAATAACAGATGCAAAAAAGAAGAGAACTTAAAGCAAGTAGTTTGAAAACCAAAACATTGTTCTCGCGTAATTGTGCCTTTTTTTTTCAAATGTGCAATTTTCTCCTGGGGCTCAGAGCATTAAGAACATGCCTGCAGGGGAATTATTAGATGGCAACCAACTGCCTGGGTGCTAAAATCATATTAAAAGAAGAAGAAAACTGCAGTGAAGGACTGGCACAAAACCGTAAAGTGAAGCTGTAGGTATTTGGGACAAAATGAATAATTTTAAGCTCTTAAAACTTTAACAGTTACTAATATGAAGACTGCAGAATAATGACATCAACTTTCTTTGAGTAGCAAAAAGGCCAGTATTTAGCCACCATGTAATTTCCCTGATGTTCTCATCTCTATCACTCAATAGTTCAATTACCAAGGCTGTACTAAATTCTTTTTCTGAAGGGTAACAACTAGCTTTAATAATTTCACAGATTCCATCTGTTATATGAGTTTAATATAAACATAGTCTGAATGTCTATGGTTAATAACTTTAGTTCTATGCCTTACTCTTTGTTACCTACTGTTTTGGTTTGCTAAGTTGTTATGCAAAATACCAGTAATGGATTGGCTTTTATAAAGGGGTTTTATTAGGCTACAAATTTACAGTTCTATGGCCATAAAAGTGTCCAAACTAAAATATCTTCACTAAAGAAAGGCAGATGGCATCCAGAACACCTCTGTCAGCTGTGAAGGCATGTGGCTGGTGTCTGCTTATTCTGGGTTGTGTTTCAGCTCCTCTCTCTCAGCTCCTGTGTGTCCTTGCTTCTTTCTCCCAGAGTTTTCTAAGTATCTGTGGGTCCTCTCTTAGCTTCTCTGGGGCAAACTCTGGGCTTCATTTCTTAGCTTAGCATCTCCAAACATCCTTCTGTCCACAACTGCAAGCATCTCCAAGCATCAGTGTCTATGTTGACTCTTAGATTCTCTCCAACATGTCTTTCTCAGTTTCTCTTAGGGTGTTTTGTTCTCTCTGCTCTCTATGTGAGCTCTCTTTAAAGGACTCCAGGGAACTAATCAAGATCCTGCCTGAAAAGGTGGGGCCACACCTCCATGGAAATAATCTAATCAAAATTTTCCAACCTAATCAAAAGACAAATAAATCTGCCCTCGCGAGATTGCATTAAAGAACATGGCTTTTCTGGGGGACCTAATAGATCCAAACTGGCACATCTAAGCATTGCATAGTGATGTCAAAAGGGTGATTTTTCAAATTTATAAATTGTATCAAGAGTATTGAGTCATGAGTTCTTTGATGGTATACACAGCAAAATAATTGCAGAGAATAAAATATTCAAGTGAAATTTCATATTGTTTAATTGAGACGATTTCATCTCATCAAATATATTTATATCATTACAGAGCAAAAATTATTAGTGCATTACTCTATGTTATTTATGAACCTAAAATTCCCAAGGATTTTTTGGAATTCTAGTAACTCCACAAATGACAATTATCAAATGTATTTTATTTCTCAACTTTAGCACATTTCTGGGTAATATCAGTAGCTTGAAATTACAGCTAATATAATTTGGGAATCACCTACTGGTAAGATAAGGCCAGTACGGTTTCGCTATTATTTCTTCATTATCTACAGGGTACATTCATTACTTTATTACTGGATGTACATTAGCTGTGCATGGTGTTCTTTGCCAGGCATTGCATACTTTAATATCTAGCCCTGAATAGTTTCTAATTATTATCTTGAAGTCTATGAATTAAAGAAGGCTTGTGTACTACTGTCTCATGCACACACACACACACACACCCATAAACCCCATGCCTATATCATGCAGTGCATCCAACTAAATCTAGGCTACTAACCATGAGTGCTCTGTAATTTTAATTATAGTTTCAGGAGATTCATTGTCTACTGTTGAGATATCAGAAATGTCAAATTTGATTATTCAGACAATTATTGTCCAGATTTCAAATTAACAAAACAATTTGATTTACTAGTCAACCTTCCATTCCTATTCTGTTTTCCTTTCCTTTCCTTTCCTCTTTTCTTTCCTTTCCTTTCCTCTTTCCTTTCTTTTCTTTTCTTTTTTCTTTTCTTTTCTTTTCTCTTTCTCTCTCTCTTTCTTTCTTTCTTTCTTTCTTTCTTTCTTTCTTTCTTTCTTTCTTCTTATCAGCATCTGTATAATTTGAAGCAGAAAGGAATGAGAGGTATCTCGTATTTAGTGATTTAATCTATGCTTCCTCTTATTTTTACTAATACAGATCACAGAGATGAATTTATTAAAGGTATGTTTATGGAGACCCTAGAATCCTTTCAGATGAGCATCTTGAATGTATATGATCTAGTAGATTGTTCATAGAACCTTATACATCCTCTCTACTCATGAAATTTGTAGAACTTGAAATTCCGGAAAAGTACTTCTATTTAAAACAAACAAACAAACAAACAAAAAAAACTAGATTCTGAAAAAAATAAACCCATGCATTATTGTGCATTGCTGTGGTCATAAAAATAAAGAAATGCCCAAACCCATGAATAAATAAATACATTTAAAAATTTGAGCTAGTATCTATAAACTTATAAGGTAGTAGATCTCATGTAGAAAATTATACTCAGTAAACCTTGGTCCTTTGGCACTGTGTGGGAGATAAAACCTTCACATTAGTTCTGAGATGTTCAGAGGGAGGTAAACTGATCTCATATTGATAGTACCCTTTGTCTTTTGGACAAGTAAATGTAAATATTGTTTTGGAAATGAATGTATATTATAGTACTCAAGGTGCTTACCAGTTTTGATGAATTAGTACAAAAATCACAAGCACATAGAGAAACAAAAGATATGAAACAAATGTGTTCAGATTTTGGAATTATTACTTAATACATACTATAAAACCAATATGTATGAAATATTAAATGAAATATACAGAGAGAATTTCAAAATAAGAATGGAAAATATGATGATAAAAAGACAAGGCAGACTGAAAAATAATATAAACTTGTATTTAGGATTAAAATATAATCACTGAATACACAAACACATTGATTAATGTAGGGTGAAGTTAAACATAATTGAAGAAAGAATTGTAAAGTAGAAACTATATACAGAGTAATTATACAAAATAAAATACAAAGGGACAAGATTATGAACATAGAAAAGAAAGGTAAAGACATATTTAGGGTAGAATGAGGATGTCATATCTAAGTGGAGTTCAAGAAGAGAACACAGAGAAAATTGAAGGAAAGCAATATTCAGTTTTGGGTGTGAATACAACAAAATGTATGGATGCCATTATTCCACATATAGAGGAAGCACAACATATAATAGGACAACAAAAAGTAAGTAACTAACAGAGTAACTAAATACCTCCATACTTAGACAATTTGCACCGAAACTGCAGAATGACAAGGAAAATATGAAGATTATAATAGCAGCCAAGATAAAAATATATCTCAAATAAACAATGGCAACTAGATTGAAAAATGATGGCTGGTAGCAACAATAAAAACCTTAACAGAATGTTGTAAAATCATTGTACTACAAGAAAAAAATAACCTCAAGTTAAAATTGCATTACCAGAAAAATTGTATTTCAATAAAGAGGAAGAAATGAAACCATTCTCAGATAAAGAGTTTACCAATAAATCATTTTAAAAAGAATATATAAAAATCAGTAAGAAGAAGGATGATTTCAGAAGAAATGTCTGAGAGGCAAAAGGAATAGACAACAAATAAACTCATAATAGTCGGTTAAAGAAACATGCTATTTATGTAAAAGAATATTTATTATACTACTAATTTTTTAAAAAAGAATGCAATTGAAATCTTCTACATTAATAACATATCAGTTCAACTTTGGATAATAAGAAATAAGCCCATGTTAAGGGTCTTTGAATTATTCAGGAAAGAAGTTCAGATATTGATTAAAATAATTGTAAGGTTAAATACAACAAAATAATTTTAAAGCTAAACTCTAAAAATGTTTAAACCTATACACTAAAAATGAAAAGTGTCTAATTTCCCAAACAACACAGCAAGAAAAAAAAGCATAGCAAAAGTGGGATAAATTGAGAGAAAAATTAATATGGTAGAAATAAGTCAAAATAGAATAAAATCAAATAACCATAAATGTGTTAGGCACAGCAGTAAAAAAGGAAGATTTGACTGAAAAAAATTCTAACTCATACAGTCTTCACTTAAAACTTCATAGCATGGGACATGGTGATATAAACAGCTATTGAAAACTCCTCTCCAGAGATTCAATGAATCAAAGGACAATTCTGAATTGTTTGAAACTCTCGAGGAGGATGTAGATGGGAGAAGGACCCTATAGATGCTAAATTGAAGAAAGAGAAGAAATATCAGGTAGGAATCTTCAGTCCAAGACTAGCGGGTCCTCTACCGACCCCCTCACTCAGTCTCCATGTGGGAAAGGCACAGAATCAGCAGAGGGGATACCTCCTACCAGGGATACAGATTAAAAAATCTCTCACAGCAGTGAGGCATATCCCCAGTGTTTGAAGGCCTGGGGGAAAGGGGAGGATATTTCACGGCCTAGGTTGGTCAGGGACATAGGGACTGAGAAAATATGGACAGAGATTGTGTTTTCAGCCTTGGGTTTGAAAATACTTCCCCCACCCTTGAGGAAAGCAGCAGCTGGTGGCTATTTCATTGCTTTTGGGATGGCTGGAGTACTGGGTCAGCTGAGGGAGTACTCTGCCACATGTGTAGCCCCACATCAAGCCAGATTTTGGTTAGCAAAGTGAGGGCATATGAATCCTGCAGTTTTAGCCTACCTGTGTAGATGCAGTATGTGCTCGGAGGCAAAGCAGTCTCTAAGGACAATTAAGTTACTGAACACCACCATCTGCTGGACAGTCTGGAAAGTTCAAGGGAATACAAATACATAAAAAGATGCTCCAAACCCTTTATTAGGACCACAGGAGCTGGTCTACATGCCCAGCACAGAAACCCAGCCCTGTTTGGGCTGAGAAACATGGGCAAACTGTTAAAACAGGGCTCTAAAACAAACCCAGGTCTTGCTGGCCCATGGAAAGCAGAGTACCATTGGAAGCCACCAGATCTCTATTACCACACAAAATGAACTTGCTGGGGTGCCCAGTGCCTACCTCCCATCCCTGTGGCAGGCCACAGTGGGTGCCTGATTTGGAGGGAAAACTGAGGGTCAGAGCCAATATGACAACTAGCCAACAACAGAAACAAAGAAATAGAGAGATGAAAGAAAACTAACAAGAAAACCCAAAGGCAAAAAGAGAAAACAATCTCTAGAATAAACTAATAAAGAAAATCAGATGCCTAGACAGCCAAAAATCACAAGCCGCAACAGGAAACATGAGGATAAGTCCCAGTCAAAGGAACAAACTAACACCTCCACTGAGATTCAAGAGTTGAAACAACTAACAAAAAATGTTCAAACAAATTTTCTAAACCATATCAATGAGTTGAAGGAAAGTTTGACAAAAGAAATGAAGGCTATAAAGAAGACACTGGGTGAGCATAAGGAAGAATTCATAAGCTTGAAAAAACAAATAGCAGAACTTATGGGAATGAAAGGCACAATAGAAGAGATGAAAAACAAAATGGAGACATATAACAGCCAATTTGGAGAGGCAGAAAAAAGGATTACTGAACTATAGGGCAGAGCATCTGAAATCCTACACACAAAAGAACAGATACAGAAAAGAATGGAAAAATAGGAGCAAGGTCTCAGAGAACTGAATGACAACATGAAGTGAATGAGTATAAATGTTATAGGTGTCCCAGAAGGAGGAGAGAATGGAAAAGTGGCAGAAAGAATAATAGAGGAAATAATCAATGAAAATGTCCCAACTCTTATTAAGGAAAAAATAGAGGTACAAGAAGTGCAGCATACTCCAAACATAATTAATACAAAGAGACCTACTCTAAGAAATTTACTAATCAGATTGTCAAATGTCAAAGACAAAGAAAGAACTCTGAAAGCAGCAAGAGAAAAGCAATTCATCATGTACAAGGGCAGCTCAATAAAACTAAATGCAGATTTATCAGCAGAAAACATGGAGGTGAGAAGGCAGTAGTATGATATATTCAAGATACTGAAAGAGAAAAATTGCCAACTGAGAATCCTATATCCAGCTAAACTCTCCTTCAAAAATGAGGGGGAGTTTAAATTTACAGATAAACAGATACTGAGAGAGTTCTTGAACAGGAGTCCTCTACAAGAAATATTAAAGGGAGTGCTGCAGATAGATAGGAGAAGACAGGAGAGAGACTTTGGAGAAGAGTGTAGAAATGAAGATACCAGGAGATAGAAAGAGGGTAAAGACTGGCCATTTGATTCTGAAGGAGTTCATAATGTTCAACAGGATTGATTGCATAGATCCAGAAATCTATAGCACAATACTGGGTGATGGTAGCACAATATTGCAAGTACACTGAACAAAGATGACTGTGTGTATGGTTGAAAGAGGAAAGTTAGGGGCATGTAGGATACCAGACAGAAAGATAGAAGTTAAAGACTGGGAAGGCATAAACTAGTAAAACCTAGAGTGGTCAATCATTGTGATTAAATGTACAAATATAAGAATGTTTTTATATGAGGGAGAACAAATGAATGTCAACTTTGCAAGGTGTTTAAAATGGGATGGTATTGGGTAAAAATATAATCAATGCAAACTAGAGTCTATAGTTAACAGTAATGTGTAGTATGCTTTCATTAATTGTAACAAAGTCAATATACCAAATCTAAATATCTGTAAGAGAAGGACATGAGTGAGGGATATGGTATTATCTGATCTTTTTATTATATTTTATTTTAATTGAAATTTTTTTGTTTTTTTTTTTCAGTTGTCATTTTTTTCTCTTTCTCTTTCTTTTCCTTTTTTCTTTTTCTTTTTTCACCTCTTCCTCTTTACTTGTGGAAGAAATGGAGATGTTCTCATATAGATAGTTGTGGTGACTGTATATATGTGATTATACAGGGAGCCATTTATTGTTTACTTAGGAGGGAATGTATGGTGTGTGAATAAAACTGTCAAAAAATAACCATAGAGAGAAAAATGATGGAGGAAATGTGGAGAGAGGAATGTACCTAATTATGATTTGTGGAGAAGTAGAATGGTACAGCCTATCTGGAGGGCAGTGTAGTGGTTCCTTAGGAAGCTAAGCATGGGGTTGCCATATAGTCCTGCAGGGTTATTATTGGGTATACACTTGGAAGAACTGAAAAGAGGGACATGAATGGACATTTGCACAGTGGTATTTATGGTGGCAGTATTTATGATTCACTGTAGATGGAGGTGGCCTAAGGGTACTTCAACTGATGAATGGAATGGTGAACTGTGATGTATACATACAATAGAATATTGATATGCTTCAAGAAGTTGTCAGTTATGCAACCAGGTGAATGGACATTGAGGACAGTATGTTGAGTGAAATAAACCAGAAATGAAAATACAAACATTATAATGCCTCACTAATATGGACTAGCTGTAATGTGCAAACTCTGAGAATTGAATCTGAGAGCATAGGTTACCAGGGGAAGACTTATGGTAAAGGATCCTAGATTGTAAGCTCCTACAACTGTTACATTTATTTCACAGATGTAATGGCTATTTCTAAATTTGAGATTCTGAGGTCTTTATGTATACTGTGGTTAGTCCCTGGAACTTTGGGTATCTGTATGACATCTGAGACTCAGCCAGAATCTAGCAGCTATGAATATCAGCATTACCCCATACAGCAAATGTTAAAGTGTCTGAAAAAGAGATTAGAATTCAATTAGAGATATGAATGAAATGGGCTTTGTTAGGACTAAGGTAAATCAGACTAAAGGTTAAAGAATGATGTTGACTGTGTTTTGAAACTTCAACTTCTGTGTGAGACCAAAGAAGAGATGTTTATTAGGTCCAAAATCTATAGTTTTTTGTAGCACACCATATAATTCAACTAGTATGTTCAGTTTATTCAAGCACCATAATTTCATTGAACTTTGAATAGGGAGTGAAATCTTGTTTGTACAGATTAGTGTGAGGCCCTGATATACCCCAGAGTAATTTAGGCCAAGAATAAAAAGGTATTTACAAAGTCCCCTTGAGGCACTGGGGTAAAATGTGGAAATATTCAACTTCCCCACCTGAAGAATTACTGATATTCTCACAAGCATTGGGGACTACCAATTTAGAAGGCCAAGATCTTGATATTGGGGCTTGCCCCTAAGAGGCTTGCTACTACAAAGGAGAGGGTAAACCTACTTATAATTGTCGTAAGAGTCACCCCCAGAGAACCTCTTTTGTTGCTCAGATGTGGCCTCTCTCTCTCTAAGTCAACTGTGAAGGTAAGCTCAGTCCCATCCACCCTATGTTGGACATGACTCTCAGGGGTGTTAATCTCTCTGTCAATGTGGGACAAGACTCACCCAGATGAGCTTGGCCCTAGCATTGCTGGATTTAGAAATCCTTCTTGGATCAAAAGGGGGAAGAGAAATGAAACAAAATAAAGTTTCAGTGGCTGTGAGATTTCAAATAGAGTCAAGAGGTCATTCTGAGGTAATCCTTATACATTATGTAGATATCACTTTTTAGTTTTTAGTGTATTGGAATAGCTAGAAGGAAATACCTGAAAGAGTTGAACGGCAATCCAGTAACCTTGATTCTTGAAGATGATTGTATAACTATGTAGTTTACACTGCAAGACCATGTGATTGTGAAAACCTTGTAGTTCCCACTGCCTTTATCTAGTGTATGGACAGATGAGTAGAAAAATTAAGGCAAAAAGTAAATGAATAATAGGGAGGGATTGGGGCATAGGATGTTTTGTGTGTTTGCTGATGCTTGTGTTTTGTACTTCCAGCCTCAAAACTGTGAGTCAATAAGTTCCCATAATTTAAGCCAACCCATAATATCTTATTTGTTTTATCAGCTAGTAAACTAAAGCAAAATATATAAACAATTCTATAAATCTATAAGAAAAAGACAAACAACTCAATATAAAAATGAACAAATGATATATAAATAGGTGATATTTATAAAACCTAATTACTAATCAACATATGAAAATATGCTCATCCTCCTTATAATCAGAGAACTAGTAATTACTACTACAATGATCTATGTGCTATACTCACCAGATTTATAAAAACTAAGATTGACAATAGCAAGTACTGGGGAAGTCATAGACACTCTCTGTGACCATGTCCCAGCCCTCACCTACCCCCTCATTTCCCCTGCCACATTTTTTACTGTGCACAGAATTTTAGTCTGTTTCCATTCCTCAGCCTGGGGGAGATGTTAGGTGTAATGAAGAGGCCTGACCATACCTTAAATGCAGAAGCGAGGAACAATCAGCCCCAGATGCTTATCAGGATGGGAAATCTTAGTGGCTGGATGCCCTCCCCCAGGGTCATATAAATAACTCACCCTTGGCAGCACAGATTTGTCTCCTCTGACATGAAGTGGTGTGCTGGTTTGAATCTATTATGTAACCCACAAAAGCCATGTTCCTTTAATTCAATCTTCTGAGTGCAGACTTATTGTGGTTGGGATATTTTGATTAGTTTTCTTTTTTTCTATGGCGATGTGATCCACCCAATCGTGGGTGGTATCTTTTGATTAGATTACTTCCATGCCTTAATTTTCAGACTTTCATGGCCTTAGAAACTAAATTTGTGAACTAATAAACCCCCATTGTAAGAGACAATCAATTTCTGGTATTTTGCATTTTTGCTGCTTTAGCAAACTGGAACAGATAGAATGTACAGATCTGCCATACACTGACCTGTATCCAAGCAGTCTGTCCTCCCTGGGAGACAAGCCACAATGGGATCTCTTTTCATGCTCTTTTGGGCCCTTTCTGTTGTATAAATAATAAAGTGGTCATTTGCTGAAAGTTTCTGTTGTGCCTAAGCTTGTGTTCTCATGATGCATTCTGTAGCAACTCACTCCACAGCAAATTTTGGTGAGGATATGGATTAATGAAAAACCTCATGTGCTCCTAAGAAATGTAAGTTAGTATAAACATTTTGGAAAATAATTTTGAATTATCTTGTGTGCTAGTTTGAATATATTATGTCCCACCAAAAGCCATATTCTTTAATGTAATCTGTGGGGGTAGATATATTAGTGTTGATTAGGTTGGAACCTATTGATTGTTTCCATGTAGATGTGACTCAATCAACTGTGGGCAAAACTTTTGATTGGATAATTTCTATGGAAGTGTACTCTACCCATTCACATTGGGTCTCATTAAATAACTGGAGTCCTATAAAAGAGTTCACAGACAGAAGGAGCTCAGTGCAGCTGAGAGTGACATTTTGGGGAGCATCAAAGAGTGACAATTTGGAGATGGCTGCTGAAAGCACACTTTGGAGATGCTAGCCCAGTCTTTGTTCCAGAGAAGCTATGAGAGGACAAACTCTCCAAGAGCAACATTTTGAAGAATGCACAGGAGCTGAGAAAGGAGACGAACACAACCTGGGATCAGCAGATGCCAGCCATGTACCTTCCCAGCTAGCAGAAGTTTTCCAGATACAATTGGCCTTCTTTCAGTGAAGGTACACTCATGTTGATGACTTAACTTGAACATTTTTGTGGCCTTCAAACTGTAAATTTGTAACCAAATAAACCCCCTTTATAAAAGTCAATCCATTTCTAGAATTTTGCATAATGGCAGCATTAGCAAACCAGAAAATCATGAATAAGGTTGATTTTTCTCCCTCCTTACAATCAAGCACTTAATTCCCTTTCTAGTCATGTAGCAAAAAGAATCTTTGCACATATGTGTCACAAGACCTGTATGATACTAATAGCACCATTGCTCTTAATGGCAAAACTTTAAAACAACCAAAACATCTATTAACAGGAGAATGGATCGATAAAGTGGAATAATCACACAATGGAATGTCAGATCACAGTAGAATTAAATGAACTATATCTTTGTGCAATCACATGGGTGAATTTGTAAAATATGCTGACTGATAAAAGCAAATTAAGGAAGTCAACATACTTGTTATATTGTCAATTGCACCCCCCAAAGAACATGTTTAAGTCCTAATCTCCAGTCCTGAGAATATGAACTCAATAGGATTTTCAATGTGTTCATAGTTAAGATTAGGGCAAACTGGATTAAGGTGGGTCTTAATCCAACATGACCAGAGTAGTGATAAGGAGAGAAAATTGACAGAGACACAGATGCCTAATGCAAAGACAGACAGAGAAAGAGCACACCATCTGACTGAGGCAGAGTTTGCATTACAGATATTTGGCAGGTTGCTGCTGAAATCCTGTATACTTCAGAGGAAGGATGGCCCTGCTGGCACTTTTATTTTGGACTTCTTACCTCCAGAACCATGAGACTATAATTTCTTCTTATGTAAGCCAACTTGTCTGTGATACTTGGTTAAAGCAGCCCTGGCAAACCCTTTTCTAAGACTCAAAAACAAGCACATTGACATGTATGCTCTAGGATTATGGTCCTACATTATCAAACTATTTTTTTAAAAGCAAAGAACAGTAAACACAAATGTCAGGGTGTGTTACCCACATTGGAAAGGCAGAAGAATGGGATCAGGGTAGTGTAGACACATCAAGGTCACACTATTGATGATGCTCTATTTCATAAATGGGTTGGTGGGCTCACTAGTGTCCATTATGTTTTAAATCCTCATAAAGTATGTATCAAATGGTACAAAATTAAAGGCTTTTTTAGAGTACTCATCCAAGCTTCACACAAGGGCAAACTTACAGTTATCAGATCTATAATAAAATTGTTGTCTATTCTCTAGATTATTTTTGGTCACTTCTTAACCATTTATACACATTCCCATACACACACACACACACACACACACACACAGAGTTATATCTCCCCTTATTGTGAGTTGGTGATAAAAATAACTGTCTTTCTGCATTGTTTTGGGAATGAAATCCTATAGACAAATACCCAAAAAAAATTTTTAATTTATATTGCTTTAACATAATATGCCACTACTTTAAATGTTTTCTTCTGAGACAAATGTCTTGCTAATTAGTACTATTAAATCAATAAGAAAGTTTAATTTGAGAAAGCAGAAGAGACTGATCTTTGCAATACTGTTAAATGGAATATGTATTTTCAAGAATCCCTTTCTGTAGTATTTCACAAGAGCAGAATGAATGAGTGCTCTCAGGTTGGCATATTTTGGCCTCTGGAATATTGTAATTACTTTTGTAAAAATATATCTGCTTCAGTTTCCTAGATGCAAAAGCAAATACCATGCAATGAGTTGGCTTAAATAATGGGAGTGTATTGGCTCATGGTTTTGAGACAAGAAGAGGCCAAAATGAAGGCATCATCAAGGCAATGACTTCTAGAAGACTGTGGCACTCTAGGGCTGGATGTCAGTGATCCTAAGTCCTTGGCTTTTCTGTTACATAGTAATGCACATGGCAGCCTCTCCTGGCTTCTCCCTTCTCTTCTAGCTTCTGTTGACTTCACCTTCTGGCATTCCCTCTTGCTCTTTTCTCTATTTGTTACCTTTCCTATAAAACATTCATTAATAGGATTAAGACCCATCCTGATTCAGCTGGGCTATGCCTTAACTGAAGTAATCTCATCAAAAGGTACTATTTACAACAGTTAACACCAACAGGAATGGATTAAGTTTAAGAGGATGCCATTCTGGGGTACATAACTGCAAACCACCATAATATCTGAAAGCAACTTTATTCTAATTCAACTGTAAGATAAAGGTAAATTTAAACTTTTTTTCCAAGACATTAACCAACAATTTCAGAAATGGAAGACTGTGAACAAAAGCAAAATTTAACCATTATAAGGAGTTTGGGCAACATAATCTTAGAAGTATTTTTAATTATATATATTATTTTTCACTTATAGACTCCCACTGTTCTTTAAAATAGATTCCTTCTCAAGTCTTGCAATTTGTATGTTCACCAACTGCCCAATTCAGCCTCTATTGCTATTAATTATGTAAACTTGTTGCTAAAAGAAGTTTCAGGTTTTTTCCTTGAGAGGGCCATTTTGGCCTAATGATGTCATGCTAGGTCTCTAATTTTAATTTAAAATTAAGAGATAATATTCTAGCATTCAAAAATAAGCAGTTTATCTTATCTCAAGATGAGTGAATTTTCTAAACATACAACCCAGTGGAAATCCAATAAGGATAAAAAGGAATATTTTACTACCTAAAAATTTCAAAAGAACTGGAAAAGATGGTGTCCAGTTTGATTTCAGAATCTATATGGATGGTATGACCATTCACTGTGAGGAAAAGTAGACGAAAAGTGGGTTTTGAGAGGGAAATCATGGCTTCAGTTTGAATATGAAATATCTCTGAGACAAACCAGGTGGAGACATCTGGTGCTTAAAAGTGAGCGCCAAGCTGGAGCCACAACTTTAGAGAGCCTCTAGTGTAGAGCTGAAGTTATAGGTATGGAAGAGATTTCCAAGGAGAGAGTTAAAACTGAGAAGAGGCCTAAATGGAATTGTGATGAGCACAGGTGTTTTGGTTTGCTAAAGCTGTCATTACGCAAAATACCAGAAATGGATTGGCTTTTATAAAGGGGATTTATTAAGTTACAAATTTACAGTTCTAAGTCCATAAAAGTGTCCAAACTAAGGCATCAACAAGAGGATACCTTTGCTGAAGAAAGGCTGAGGGCATCCAGAACACCTTTGTCAGCTGGGAAGGCAATTGGCTGGCATCTTCTTATCCTTTGCTCCTGGTTTCTGGTTTCAAAATGACTTTCTCCAAAATGTCTCTGAGCTTCTGTCTCTCTTAGTTTCTCCCTCTCAGCTCCCATGCAGCATAGCTTGTTCTCCCAGGGTGTTTCTATCTAAACATCTGGGGTCCTCTCAGCTTCTCTGGGGCAAACTCTGGGCTTCATCTCTTAGCTCAGCATCTCCAAACATCTTTCTGTCTGCATTTTCAAGTGTCTGTGTCTACGTTGAGTCTTAGCTCTCTTAGGAACTCCAGTAAACTAATCAAGGCCCACCCTGAATGGGTGGGGTCACACCTCCATGGAAATAATCTAATCAAAAGGTCCCACCTTAAATTGGGTGGGTCTCATCTTCATGGAAAAAAAACTAATCAAAATGTCCCACCCACAATAGGTCTGTCCCACAAGATTATTAAAAGAACCTAACTTTTGTGGGGAACAGTAGATTCAAACCAGCACAACAGTTAAGGGGTTAGTTTAAGAGACTGACTTCCAAGTCCCATCACAAAGAGACTTTGATTTAGTAGTCCTGGTTGAAATGAGAAACTTGAGTTTTTATCAAGCATTTGTTCTCTAAGCCATAACTCAGAGACAAAATTATACGGAGGGAGTACCCATTTGTTGCCTTGTTTTTTATTTGTACATATGTATCATGTCCCACTGTACTTGTAAAGTGATTCCATACACCTCTATTACTTTAATGAGGAAGTCTTGAATGAACATAATGACACAAGCAGAGGTCACAAGCACTTTCTACTATGAAAGAATGCACTGTGTAAAAGAAAATTGTACCTAACTATATAATTGAAAATAGCTGATTTTAATTTAATGTAATATTTACAACTACAAAACAGAATTCTGCAAAACACATATAAATTTCATGCACAGATATTATTTCTCTGAATACTGAATTTGTCTCTGAATATTGTGGTGGGAAACACATGCCTAGTTCATGGAGAGCAACTTTTTGGTAAAATTCCAGATAATTTATTTGAATGAAGTATAATAGAATCACATGACTGGAAGGTCAGCTTATCCATTCCTGTAATTTTAGTAGGTCTAGATTACTCCAGAATAATCTAATAGAAAAAATTTTGCTCTAAAACATAATACCAAAAAATACCCTCATTGAATATCACACTATTCTAGTCCATTTAATTTGAAATTTAAATATTCCTAATGTGTTGATTTTATTGAGATAAACACCTCCATTTAGAAAAATTCATGGTACAGTAAGAGTTTAATGTTTTCACATCTTTACAAACTTGAACTTTCTTATTGGAAAAAATGTATATTCTTGATCATCATATTCACGCTGTTAATGATATGAAAGAAATAGAATAATGAGGTACAATAAGAATTGAATACACAACCAAGTAGTAAGAAATTATGGTAAGAATAAAATATTAATACACTAGATGGAATAATTTGACTTTACATTTTCCTAAGAGAAGATATTAAAATCTGGTGTATTTTAGAAAAGTCCTTGATTGAAGCATTCAAAATTACAAAGGACACTTTTTTTTTAACTTTGTCTCATAATAGGGTAAGGACAATGAGATACTTGATAAAAATAAGGGGCAGTAAATTCAGAACAAATTGAGGTAAATAATGCCTTATGAATGTGTATAGTCGACCTGTGAAATTCATTGACCGAAGAGGTCACTGAGTCAAATACTATGGTTGAATTTAAGAAACAGCTGGGTAATTTTATGACCACTAATAGCTCTGGGAGCTCTGCTCAGCAAGCAGAGATAATGATCGGGGTAATCAGATCTCTTGTTTCAGGATGTAAGTTACCAACAGGGGGTTGTCCAATTCCATGCCGCATTTTTGTCCTCTGGTCATTTCTCATAAACAGCACATTCAGAGTGGTGCAACAGTGGATACTGGTGCTATTCAGCACATTTCCACAGAAGTTTATAGATGCCTGTGCTCTTTCACCTCCCTCTGAAGTATCAGCCCCTGTGTAACATAGGAGCTCCAAAAAATCCTGGTTTGGGAAACAGTATGTTCCAAAATGATAGTTAAGATAATCAATGGCTTATGCTTTAGCAGGTGTCATGAATATTGTTCTCATGATTCCTGACTTTATCAAACTAAAACAATATGAAAACTGGGAAGCACTACTTTTTTGGGAGTATGGGGTTTGACAGTGCCATTTTTTCATATACTATCATATAAAATGTCATCATCAACCCTTTTAATACTTTGCTCAAAATGTGTCATATTTTTTAAAAACAACATGTTTGTGTTCCACTTCATAAATACTATGGATTGGATTATGCTTCATCTTATCTTTACTCTGCCACAGACCAAGTCTTGTTTATTTTTATTGCTGTCAAAATTCAAGTTTTCTTTTTTGAATAAATTTATTTTAAATGTAGACCATTTTGGAAGAAAAAAAATACCAAGCCACATGTAATCTTAAAATCCTAGATAATTATTGCTCTGTGTGTACAAATACATGTGCACACAGCCAACACATTTATGTATTTTTGGTAGTTTGCATTTACAAAATTGGGAGTATGCTATATATATATTATTCTATAACTTCTCCTTTTAATAAAAATCATCATAAATTAATTTTTATGAAATTAAATATTTTAAAGGCCAAAAAACATTTGAATATAATATAATTTATTTTACCAATTTCTTCCTTGGACATTTAGAATAGCTGCAATTGTTCACTTATCATAATTGTAAGGGCATTTGCCATTAAAAAAAAAAATCTGGCTCAAAGTTTAGGTGTTTTGATTCATATTGCCAAAGGACTTTCCAATATAATTTCCCTGCACAGCTAATAGATATTATGTTCTTTATAGTCTTTGCTAGTATCATTAGTGAGGAAAAAAGCCTCTCATTAATAAGTAAATATTTGCTTCTTTGATTACTGATTGAAAAAAATTTTCACAAATTTATTGATCATTCACACTTATTCTTTTGTAAATTGTCAGTTCATGATTTTTCCCCATAAATTAAATTTGGGTGTTTAACTTTTTCTCTTTTATTTGTGGGTCCTGTTCCTTTGCTTATATTTTCCCAGCTTGTTGTTTGCTTCTAATTTTATTTATGTTGTCATATGGAAGTTTTATATTTTTCTGTAGTCATATCTGTGCCAGTTTGAATGTATTATGTCCAAATGCCATTATATTTGATGGAATCTTGTGTGGACAGACCTATCAGTATTAATTAGATTGTAATTCTTTGAGTGTTTCCATGGAGATGCACCCCACCCAACTGTGGGTGATGACTCTGATTGGATAATTTCCATGGAGGTGTTGGCCTACCCATTCAGGGTGGGTCTGAATTAAATTACTGGAGCACTATATAAGATCAAACAGAAGGAGCAAGCTTGCTACAGCCAAGAGGGACACTTTGAAGAAAGCACAGGAGCTGCAGATGAGAGACATTTTGAAGATGGCCACTGAAAGCAGACTCTTGCTCCAGAGAAGCTAAGAGAGGACAAACACCCCAACAGCAACTAAGAGTGACATTATTGAGGAACTGCAGCCTGGAGAGGAACGTCCTGAGAGAAAGCCATTTTTAAACCAGAACTTTGGAGCAGACGCCAGCCATGTGCCTTCCCAGCTAACAGAGGTTTTCTGGACACCATTGGCCATCCACCAGTGAACGTACCTGATTGCAGATGACTAGCCTTAGATACTTTATGGCCTTAAGACTGTAACTGTGTAACCAAATAAACCCCCTTTTATAAAAGCCAATCCATCTCTGTTGTTTTGCATTCCGGCAGCAGTAGCAAACTAGAACAATATCTAACAAATTATGTTTATCATTTCCATATATGAACATATGCTTAGTCTGATAATATCTACCTCAATTTTCTTCTAGTATTTTATGGTTTTACATTTTATATTTAACTTCTTAAAAGAGTGGGCCTAAATTTTCCCTGGTGTAAAGTAAGAGAGAGTATTCTAACCTTGCTTTTATCTTCAATAACCAATTTTCCCAGATTAATTCATAAACTATGTTTTCTTTGCCCCACTGATTTAAAATTGTATTTTTATTGTTTGAAAAATTATTATCAATAATTAGGATAACTTCTGAGGTTTCTATTGATTTGAATACTTGAATTTCACATTAGTGGTATTTAATTTTATAATACATTTAAATGTTTGGGAATAAAATATCTTCTAATGATTCTTTGTCTCAATAATTTACTTGTGAACAATCTAATTTACTTGTTTTTCCTGACAAAATTTCGAGTCATTTTATTTATTCTAAAGAATTAGCAATAAATATAAAAATGTTATTTTGATTTTTTTCTTAGAGCTTCATCTTGTTAATTTTTGAGCCCAGAAACTTAAGATAGCTCTTCATTTATTTTATATCACTTGTTTCATAGCTATATAACATTGTTTCTGCACATTTGTTGATAAATTTATTGCATTTATATATATTTTTGCATCTAGTATGAATAAGATATTTTTCTATTGTAATTTTTAACATAATGGTGGTATATAGAGCACATCCTGATTTTTAGCCTATTTTTAAACTAATTTCTTCCATGAATTATTGATGTTTGAATAATTTTTAGGTATTTCCTTTGGATTTTATAGAAAGCCTATACTATCATCTGAAAAATGATATTTTAAACTTCCTTTTTATGTTCTTAACATTCTTTTTTCTTCCTTTCTTCTTCACTTTGCTTTCTTTTATTTTTCCTTCCTTCTTTCTTTTATTCTTTCTCCCCTCTTGCATTCTTTCAAGCTACCTTCTTTTGTATTTATTTATTTATCTATTTGACAAGTCTAGAGATTATTAAAGGCAATCTTCAACCGATGAATCGCTTCCAAGCAATCAAATATTTAATAGTTTTTAAGTCTGTGTGAGAGTTTGATTCCAAATTCTTTCATCAACTGAAGATATAGTGCTTCAGAATATCACGGCCAGAAACAGATTGAAATTATGTTTTCCTAAGAGTATTGTGACTTTATTTTTGCAAAATACTGTTAAATTTTATTTAGGAAACAGGTGAACAAACACTTGGACAAATGATTGCAGATTCTATTATTTTATGTTATATTTCATGGCACTTTATATATTTCATACCAATTTCCTAGAATCAAAAGGAACCAGATCATAAAAGTACAGTCTGGGAACCCATCCCTATTTTTGTGTGGGAGTGCAGGTTCTCCAATACAATTGTGGGAGATCCAGCCCATAAAATGACTATGTGTATGTAGTCCCAGGAAACTGCAGCAGAAAGTAGGCACAGCAATGACTGCATTCCTGCACTGTTCTTTGGAGAACCTTTTACCTTTGAGAAGCATTCGTTGGGAACTTTAAGCTGTGTACAAACTGGGTGTGTAAAGCATATTTGTGATCCCAGGCACAATTTCTCCAGCAGAAATTGAATTACCTGACTTGACAGGAGAATGGAAGGTGAAAATGCAAGGTCCTTTTTCTTCTCCCTTTGCAACATATATTCAATTCTAGATTTGAGGAAAACTGTTATGTTTTGGTAAATTTCATGCCATTTCACTGAATGCACATCAGAAGAAAATTTAATATAGATATTAACTATTTGAAGTTGAAGTATCTGAGGCATAAATTTATTGCCAAATACTGCATTTTACTCTATGTAATTTCAAATAACTATTACTGTTCATAGCTGTATCTCATTATATGAGGTTGGATTATTCATACTGAAAGTCACCTTATCAGTTCCTCCTGAAATTCCTTTGGATTTCCTTAAATAATAATATTTTAATTGGTGTTTGCTTCTTCAGAAAGTTTCCAGATAGGAACCATGATGCATCATGGTGGAAATAAGAACTGGCCTGGTTGAACCTATATCAAAGATATACCTACTCAGAGGATCCAGTTTCCAGTAGCTTAGTAATGTAGGGAAAAAGGAATTATTTGAGAATCTGTACTATATTTTTTTAAGACTTGGTATTGTTTTTCCTAAAGCAAAAGCCAATTTTCACAAGACTTACACATTAATGCTGAGCATAGATTTTGAGGGAAGGGACATTCCCTTTCACTTCTATTGGGAGTGTTTTTATCAATAAGCAAAACTGGTTAAGAAAAAGTGGTGCTTATAAATGTGGGAAAATGAAATTCTAAGAAATGAGCAAGCAGGATCTACTCACCTGGAATACAGTGAAAAGGAAATAAAACTCAATTAGGATATAGTGGCCAATACTCAAACTTTGCGCATGCTTCTTTGACCTTGATACTCCTTAAATTACTTTTAACTCCCACTATGGTTGGTGAACAACATTGGAGGAAGACAGTTGAGGGCTTGTCCATTCCCTAAACATTTAAAAATGTCCCCACAATACTCTATATTTTAGTGTGGAAATAACACTGGGAAAAAATTCAACCTTAGTACAGAAATTGTCAGTGAAGGAGAATCACAATGAGCACAGGGAACATACATGAGGCATTATAATGAATGAGCCCAATGAAATAAGAGGAGCTTAGGTAGTTTGTGCAAACAAATGCAGCAGCAGTGTCTGGACTGGCTTAAATTGTGTAACAAGCAAAGAAAGAAATTGCAGAATAATTTTTAATGGTTTATAAAATACAGAATGTAAGGAAAAGAGAGTAATCACATGAGGACTTATTGACAGAGACACAAAATCTGAATCCATAGCATGTGCAATGATCATAGCTAATACTTATACTTATATACCAGGCTTTGTGCTAAAGAGTCCATATGGATTCTCTTAGGTAGATCAACATAGTTCTATCATGTAAGTACTATAAATGGTCAAATAAGGAAAACAAGGCACAAAATGGTAATTGGCCTAATGCCAAGCATCTCGTAATGAGGTAGCTCCAGAATTGAACTGCTGACAGTGTAACTCTAGAGCCATACTCTTAACCCATAGGCATGAGTTGCATCATACATACAGAACAGAAAAAGGAGAAGAAAATGGAAGAGAAAAGCATAAAACTAGAATCAAGAGAGTAAAACATAACCAGGGTGCTGTCCATCTCTAACTAAATAAAAACATTTTTTAACTCCCTGGAAGAGTAAGAGCAAAATCATAGTTCATTGATAATGCTCTTTATATAGTACATTTAATAACTTAGCCATTGGCTATGTCTCTAGCAGATACTTTTTTATAGCATATCCAAGCTTAAGAAACTTACCCTAAACATGTCTACTCTAAAAATTGTGTACCCAAATTTGAGCAATCTACACTAAAAATATCTCCCCTAAAATGCCCATGTGGAAAACTTTTATCATTTGGCCATTGAAATAGAGCCCATACAGGAATGCCCTCTAGGTAATCTACACCCTTCCAAGCTCACTCACAAGCCTCACTAACACAGAAGAAATGACAGCTGTTAAACTCAGACGATTAAAGCCATAGAGTAATGCTGTGCCAGTCAGGTATTTGAAGTCCACATATTCAATCAGCATTTTTCTGGTAACCAGAAATTATGAAAGCTCTTACCTAGATGATAAAATTCAGGACCACTAAGTAAATGGCTCAAAGGGTTTGAAGTTTATATAATTCTCATGTCAACTTCCTAGAATGGCCTGAGCTATTGAAAACTTACTAACTAGTTCCACCTTATTCAAAATAATGGAGTAAAATGCTTCGGAGCTCCACCACCCCACAGAGACTTTGAAAAAATCAGCAACAACTGACAGAAGCATCTTATTTAAAGCTCCAGAAAACAGTTGAAGACCTGTGGTTACAGGGCAACTGTCAAATCAAGTAAAAGGCTACTTAAAAGCCATAGGGTTTCCTGTTGCCTTTTTGACCCTTGTATACCCCTCTACAGCTTACAGAGGAGCCAGCCCATACTTCTAGTGTGGATGTCTGGTCCTGGTTCCAAAAGGAGCACAGTAACCCTTGTGCACATACTTGCAGAATGTAAGTCTGGCCCAATCTGTCTGGTAGTGACATGGGGACTCACCATCTCAGAACTTACCCTGTGTATAGAATGCAGCTCACAGAGCTCTCCAACATAATGTAGGGGGAGAGCAGTTAAGTCATGGCTCCTAGGCGAAGGGGTTGCTGGCTGTCAGGCAAACAGTGCAGTGCCCCAGACCTGGAGGAAAGTGTTTTCTAGGAAAGAGGGGACATTCAGAACCATGTAAATGGAGGAATTCCAAGGCCACATGAGCATGCCCAAGACAAGAGACACGTGCAGAAAGGAACAAGGAGGCCCCTATGCTTTGGCTTGGACCTATTCTGTAAAATGATTGTGTAGATAAGCCCTGAAGGACACCACTGGCACAGGTCGATCTGCAAAGACTGGGAAAGGTGTTTTCTTTTTTTCCATCTTTTCTTTTGTTAGCTCCTGGTAATCAAGGAAAGCTCTGTCATAACACTAGTTAGATACAAGCTGAAGGAACAGATGCCTCAGAGTCTAAATTCCAGTAGTAAGATATTAAAATATGAAAATGTCCAAGTTTCAACCAAAGGTCACAAAACATACAAAGAAACAAGAAGTGATGGGCCAGGCAAAGGAGAATATCAAAACATTAGAAGCTCTCAGTGAGCTTTAAGACTTTAGGACTTTAAGAAATAGTCCTAAATATGCTCAAAGGGCTAAAGGAAAACATGAACAAAGAACAAAGGAAATCAGAAAAATGACAGAGGAGTACAAAAAAAAAAAAATATCAATAGAGAGGTGGAAATTATGAAAAAGGAACCAAAAAGATCTGAAGACCAGAATAACAGAAATTAAAAACTCCCTAGAAGGGTTCAATAGCAGATTGGATCTGACAGAAGAAAGAGTCAGAGAACTTAAAGATAAGACAATTGAAATCATTCAGCTTAAGGAACAGAAAGAAAAAAGAATGAATAAAAATGAACAAAGCCTGAGGAACATGTGGGACTAATTCAATCATACCAATATATGCATTCTGGGAATTCCAGAAGGAGAACAAAGAGGAAAAAGGGGCAAAAAGAACAGTCAATGCAATAATGGTTGAAAACTCCCCTAATTTAACAAAAGGCGTCAATATACACATCCAAGATAATCAGTGAACTGCAAACAGGATAAACTCAAATAGACTCATGCCATGGCATATTATAATCAAACTGTCCAATATCAAAGATAGGGAATTCTGAAAACTCCAAGAGAAAAGCAATGTGTCATATACAGGAAGCCTAAATAAGGTTAAGTGCCAATTTCACATCAGAAACCATGGAGGCAGGAAGACAATTGGTTGACATAGGTAAAGTGCTGAAAACAAAAAAATGCCAACCAAGAATTCTATATCTGGCAAAACTGTCTTTCAAAAATGAAGGGGAGATTAAGACATTCTCAGGTAAACAAAAGCTGAAGGAGTTTGTCACCAATAGACTGGACCCACAAGAGATACTAAAGAGAGTTCTACAAGTTGAAAGGAAAGGAAAATAGACAATAGATCAAAGCTGCATGAAGAAATAAAGATCTCCAGTGAGTATAATGACATAGGTAAATATAAATTCGAGTAATATTGCAGTTTTGGTTTGTAACTCCACTTTTTACTTCCTACAGGATCCAAAAGGGAAATGCATCAATTGTCTTGATAAATCAGGGGTTTTGGACTCATAATGTATAAACGTAATTTGTGACAAGAACGGCATAAAGGTGGGGGGTAGAAAGCATATAGGAACAAAGTTTTTGTCACTATTTATGTTAAGTTGGTATCAAAACAAATGAAAATTTGTTATAGATTTAGGATATTAAATTTATGGCCCATGGTAAAGTATTGGAAAAAATGCAAGCATGTAGAAACAGAACATGTTGGCAAGGGTGGGGAGCAGAGGAAATGGGAAGTTAATGCATAGTGGGTATAGAGTTTCTGTTTGGGTAGATGGGAAATTTTATTAATGGAAGGTGGTGAGGGTACCAGAATATTGTGTAATGTGATTAATCCCATTGAATGGTATACTTGGGAGTGATTGAGATGGGAAAGTGTATGCTGTATATATGTTCCCACAGTTAAAAAGAAAGAAAGAAAGGAAGAGCAGCTAAGGAGGCAATGATAATTAAATGCAATGAATGATCCTGAATGAGATCTAACAAAGGAGGAGAAAAGGCTCATGGAGACATTATTGGGACATACGAAGTAATGGGAGTACTGATGGTAAGCTTTATATCAATGGTAAATTTCTAGAACTTGTTAACCACACTTAAGATGGTACATAAGTGAATATCCTTGTTCTTAGGAAATGTACATGGCAGTATCATGTACTCAAGGTGCGTGATGTAAACAACTGTTGTGGTTTGAAGCCGTATGTACCACAGAAAGACCTATTCTTAAATTTACTCCATTCCTGTGGGGATGGACCCATTAGTAGAATCTTTGATGAGGCTGCTTCAGTTCAAGTGTGACCCACCTCATTCAGGATGGGATTTATTATTGGAGTCATGTATAAAAAGAATGAATACAGAGAGAGAAAGAGATAGCTACGTGAACAAGAAGCTGAAATCAATGGAACCTGAAAGATAAGGAAAAGACAAGCAGACACCACCATGTTACTTGCCAGGTGGAAGAAGAGCCAAGAATCACCAGCACCTGGTCTTCAGGAAGAAATCATCACCTTGATGATACCTTGATTTGGACATTCTCACAGCTTCCAACTGTAAGCTGATAAATTCCCATTGTGTAAAGCTAGTCCGTTTCATGATATCTGTTGTGAGCAGCAGCCTAGGAAACTTAAACAACAACCTACACTCAAGTGTTCAGAAAATGGATTGATAAATAGATAGACATATAGATAAATAGATAGATAGATAGATAGATAGATAGATAGATAGATAGGTAGATAGATAGATAGATGATATGGTAAATATAGTAAAATGTTAAAATTGGTGGATCTGGGTAACTGGGGGTATAGGGCTATGTTGGAATTCTCTTATAACTGTCCTGTAGTTTGAAAAGTATTTCAAAATAAAAAAGTTAAACAAACAAACAAACTAAACTTAACAATCGGGAAGACCTTTACAGATATAAATGCCACTGATAAGTAAGAAAAATAATCTGTTTTACTGTTTCTTGGCTCGAAATTATACTAATTACCTATAAAACATTTAGGGCCATTTAAGTAATTACTCATTCACCTATTTTGAGTCTGCACAAGCAAAGTATTTTGGGAGGGAGGGGATTTTTCTTTTTGTTCTGATTTGCCTTTTCATTTTAGCATAGTAAATAAAAGTCTCATCCAACTTTTTATGTTGCCTTTTCAGAAAGAGATTTTATTTTAATGAGGTGGTGACAGCAGTAACAATATGTTCCTACCTAGTTTTTTTTTTTCCATTTTAAAATGACCAGTTCAGTGATATGCTTTCTAAATTTATCCAAGAGATTTTTGTTGAGGACCTTCCATATGATAGGCCTTGAAGGTACAGAGGTGAGTAGGACAAAATATTCTCTTCAGTCATTCCGCTCACATTCTATCCAGGGAAATCTATTGTAAGCAACTGCTTATACAAATTGATTATTTTTCATACAATTGAAGTACATATTATAAAGGAGAAGCACAGACTATTTCTAACACTGGGAACTGATCTAGTCGGGGGGTGGGATTTTAACATAATTTAGGCAAGGCTTTTTTGAGCAAAGAATGTTCAATGCAAAAATATGAAGGATGAGTAACTAAGGGCAAAAAAGGGGGAGAAGCTGTCACTATCAGAGGAAAGAACACATGCAGAGTCTCACAGGCAGGGAAGCAGCCAAAGAGGTCAGTACAATGGGAGCACAGAAAGCAGGGGAGAAGGTGATAACAGAGGAGGCTGGTGGACAGCTCGTGTCATATAATTGTTATACAGAGTTACCAGTAATCCAAGAGTAGAAGTTTAATCTGATTCAAAGGCCACTTCTGGCAACAGTGATCCTAAAAGCAAATGTACTGTACTGTATAAATTGAATGCAAGGAAAAAATTTGACCTCCTAGCCCCCGCTTCCTTTTTGCTGTTAGCCAAACCCCTGTCAAACTCAGTACAGTAAATAGAAATTCAGATGCTTATTGCATGGTGTTTTTGTTTGTTCATTTGTGTGTTTGTGTGTGTGTGTGTGTGAGTCAATATGTATAAATTACTTGAAGGAACCTTGAAAATGATGTGCTTTTCACATTGTAAAGTTGTAGGCATATTTCTTACAACAAAAGGGATTAAAATTACAAGGGTAAAACCTTCTGAAATGAGGACAAGCTTCTCAGCATGCCAGTGCTGGGGTTTAGAAACAGTGCCACTAAGTGCAGAGTATCTTGAAGAAATGTAGTTACTTAAATTAGGATGCACCAGTAGGCTTTTTTTTTTTCCATTAAAGAAAGTTTAAGTGATGAAGGTGAAATGTGAATCTTACCACAAAACCAGACTTAACTTTACTTTTATCCTGAGAATATAACAGACAGCCAAATGTGCTTGAGTTTTCATTCCATTGTAGTTCAGGTGTCATTCCAAGCAAATCCAAAACCTCTCTGGACTTGTGACTAGGAAAGAAAGTCATATATAAAAACACTGATTCATTAAAAAATATGTTGAGTACTTACGTGATTATCACTTCTAGATGGTATGGGAAGGAGATAAAAGACAATTTCTAACACCAAGACATTTTGTGCAGAAGTTCAATTTCCTCTATGTAAAATATAAAAGATGACAGTATGTAACAGATGCCATATAAAAATGCAATACTAGGTCAGAAAAGCAAAAGTTCAAATGAAATGGAAAGCCAGTTAGAGAAGTCTTACAGAGAAGGTGGTACTTGAATCACCATTAAAGAATGAACCAAATATTCATAATAATGTCAAAATAATATACCAGGTGCTGCCTTTGTTGACTATCATGGCTTTGTGCTATGTTTTACAAACATTTTCTCATTCATTCCTCTCAATAATTCCATGAAATGGGCATTGTTATTCCCATTTCTCTGAGGATAAAACCGAGGATCAGAGAGATAAAGCAACTTGTCCAAGATAACAGCTAGTAAATTTGAACTCAGGTATGTCTTACTCTAAAGCTTGCTCCATTATTTGCTTTGCATCTCAGGTAGAGTCTTGAGCAAAGAACAAAGATATAAAGAGTCCAAGCATCTCATGGAAGACCCAGAATCCTGTTTGGCAGTGTAAGGTATGGATAAGAAAGCATTGCGCCTTATTTCTGGAAAAACAAGTTAAGGCTAAATGTTAGAGGGTCTTGCATGCCAGGCTAGGGAATATGAACTATATTTGATAGATCATGGTAGAACTTCAAAAATCCCTGATTAGTGGACTGAAAAGATGAATGTGGCATATACTAGGATTATCCATACTATGAAAGGTATATTCAAGTAGAAGGAGACTAGAGTTAAGAAATCACTTTAGCAGTCCAGGAGAATGATAAGTAGAGTGAGAGCTGGAGTGGTGGCAATGGGAATGGGAAGAGAAAAATACCTGTGAGAGACAGGGAAAATATAAGAGAAAGGAATGGCAGTGAGAAGCTTTGAAACATTTTTAATTCAGGAACCCATTATTTTTTAATGTTTTGGGAGCTATAAAAGGTCTCTAAGCAAAAAAAAAAAAGAATCTTCCAGGGCTTTCCCTCCCCTTCTGGACATTCTCAATTTGTAGAGTAGCCCACTTTTATTTGGGGGATCTGTCCACTGTTGTGCATGCCAGGCTTGTGCTGGGCTACCTCATTATATTGCTCCAGCCTTTCATTGCATCTTCAGATGGATGGCTTTTTCCATCATATATCATCACCATGACAGCACAGGGATGATCTACTATTGCAAGCACTGAAACCCTGATGATGTGGATGGTAGTAATAACACAGCCAACTCACGGGAGAGAAAGACAGTGTTTTTTTCTTAAAGGTAAGCTGGAAAGGTGGAGAAAGGAAAAGTGAACTAAAAATTTAAATACTGCCTTTTCAATGATTCAAAATAACTCCAGCAGTGTTGGCAGGGGGCACTGTGATAAGGCAGAGTGCATGGGGAAATTAGAATGCTTTGGATAATGCTGAAATTCTCTCTGGGAATCACAGGTTTAGAAATCAATTTTGAGATGAAAAACTTGAATGGGTAATTTTTGACCCACATTGTGATTGAATTATGTAGATCTTGGGTCATAATTAGAATCACATGCTCATCAACTAGAACCCTCGGTGTGCAATTTAAACATGTTTTTAAATGAAAGGAAAGGACCCTTGAATGTGACTTGACAAAATTAACCTTCAAATATTATCAGAATTTTCAGATTTTATTTCTTGGACCCCAAGAAAATTCTGATTTTTTTAACTGATAAATTAAAATATTGTCCCAACTTACTATTTGAATATTAATCAGGGAAATTGATAATTCTATAGGTCTTAATTTTTCTACCTTGAAGCTTAACAAAAATCACATTAATATTTTAGAATAAAGGCTGTACTATTTAAGTCAGTCTCCCTGCATATCTCCTAGGCAGAATCGGTCTCTCCCTTAGGTAAACATTGTGGCTTACTTAATTTTTAAATTTACAGCAGCTGCTTGTAAAGACTGTCTCCTCCCTCCCTTATACACAGATCAATTCCCCTTGGGTGTTGGTATCTTAATCATATAATCATTTGGGTTGGAAAGACCTATGCTGGGCACTAATCTATTCCCATGAATCACAGTAGAATTGATTTTATTATTACTAAGTCATTCCTGATCGATGGGTGTGGGGATTCAGCCTTGCATTTCTCCAACGATGGTGATTCCCCGACCTCTCCTGGCAGCTGATGCCATTCCCAAATATTCAGATTGTTATAAAGTTAGTCCTTATATTTAATCTAAATTTTTCCTTCTGAAATTGAAGCCCATTACTTCTTGTTCTGTCTTCATTGACCAATGAGAATTGGTCCCTCTCCTTTTTATAACATCCATTAATGAATCTGCAGACACTTACCTTTCCCCCCAGTCTTCTTTTCTCTAGACAGAACATGCCCACTTCCCTTAACCTTTCTACATAGGTCTTATTTTTCCAACCCTTTATCATCTTTGTGGCACCTCTCTGAACTCTCTCTATTCTGTCTATGGCTCTTTTGAAATGTGATGCTTCAACCTAAATCAGTATTTCGCTGGAGGCCAAGACAGAAAAAGCAGAATAATGACTTTTTTTCTGTTTTGCGTGCTACTTATATTAACTACTTTTCTATTCTTTAGTAGATCTAATAGAAATTGAATGTATGTAGGTAGAATCTTGCCAAAGTCCTGCTAAATGCATAAACTAGGCGAGTGGCAAATCTTGTGGCATTTTCTTATATGATATTCTGAAGAGGCCATTGATGGCAATAGTATTATTTCACAGTGGAGAAATCCATGGAATTCTTTGAACATGGATTCTTTTCAATGCCCAGCTACCCTCCCACTCTGTGATTAAATTCACATGTCAACTTGGCCAGGTTATTGCACCCAATTTTTTCAAGCAAGTACTGGACTGATTGTCATTGTGAGGTTGTTTTGTGAACTGAAATCATCAGTAAGTTAATTGCATCTATGGCTAATTCCATCTACAATCAACTGAGGAGATTGCCTTCAACAATGAGAGAAGTCTCATCCAATCAGGTGAAGGCTTTAAAAGAAGTCATTATTTCAGCAGTCAGAAGGGGAATTTTCATCTCTACTTCAGCCAGCCAGCTTCTCCTGGAGAACTCATAAAAAACTTTTACTGGAGTTCCCAGCTTGGAGCCTGCCCTACGGAATTTGGACTTGCTTATCCCTACAGTCACATGAGCCAATGCCTATTAAAAAATCTCATATATATACATATATATATGTGTGTATATATATATATGTCAGTTCTGTTTCCCTAGACAACCCTAATACACACCCTTAACAAGAATAAAAAACATCAACAAAATAAAATGCTCAACAAATTAAAGTTCTTAATTATCATTCAATTTCAGCATATTTATATAGTTCTGTCTTTGTCTACAGATGATCAAAGAATCAAGAAGATACCATTCAAGTAAAAGGGCAATGAATCAACATAGACTTTCAGAAATATAAAATAGTTTGAAGTTTTCCTTTTCTGTTGGCTATTTTTGCATCACTTGGAGGTAGACTTTGAAAAAAATCACAATGTAATTTAATGATAATTTCCTCAAACGTTTTTGCACAAAACAATAGCAGAACTCACAGAATCCTAGAATGCTGGATTTGAAAGAGACCTTAAAAATAACCCTACTAGTAAACGTGTAATAAAACTGAAACCCAGAGAGAAAAAGCAAATTGTTTAAGGTAACCTCTAAAGATTGATTCATTATTTAATTATTTCACTTAAAAAAAAAGAACAAAATTGTATCTCTATTAAGTGCCAACCAGTATCTTAGCACAAGAAATATAAAATCAAATATGAGGTATGTTTTATTCTGAAAACTAGTTGAAGTTTCAGGGTCAGAATCATTGTCTCCTGAACTTTGCAACTTATTTTCTCTAATAAAAGCTTGCCTATCACATTTTCCATGGAATTCTTTTTTTTTTCTTTTTTTTTTTTCCGAAAACAGAGGACTAGATTTCCATTGCTCAACTTCCAAGTGAGGATTTTCTCTGTTGTGGTGTATCAATGGGAAAATTTAGCAGGATTCTGGAAGCCATCAATGATTATGAACTTCCATTCCACTTCCACCAAAAGACTACATTTCTTTTTTTGTGTACATAATCCGATTTTCCTAAAGATTCAGGAAACCACTTGATTTAGCTCATATCACCTTAGTCCAGTGTGCCCTCTGTAGTTTATGCTCAATAATCACTTTCTTCACTGGAAAATTTTATTTTTTTCAAAGAGGAAGGAATAAGAAGGAGGATCAAGTAGTAAAAATAAGAAAAAGAAAATAGGATGGGAAAGGGGGTATCCAAGTGTTCTAGAGCTGTACTAATACAAAATAAATGTTCTTATACAACATCTAAGAATCTTGCTAAAATGAGGGTTATGATCAAGCAGGTCTGGGGATAAGGCCTAAAAGTCTGCATTTCCAAAAAAATTTCTAGATGATAATGTTGCTGGTTCTCAGACTACACTTAAAATAGTGAGGTTCTAGGGAGAGTTGATTTAAAACCCTATGTTACTCGGGCTGGATTCCAAACAGTGGAAGTGTCAAGTCCCTGAGAAGTGACCATATTAAGGACACAAAGCTTTGACAGGGCATTCAAATATAGTCATGTAACATCTTCTCTTGTAATTTCAAAATGTGGCTAACTAGGGAAGAGTAATACTTCTATATATCTTCCTTAAGAGAAAATTTAAATAGCTAAATAATCTTTCCTTTTCCAGGCAACAATGAGCAAGGCATAGCAGAGCTTGACTGATTTAATAATTAGCTATTTAAGATATATCATTCAAATCATTTTTATATATCCACTTCAGAGTTTAATTTATTTATATTAATGTGTGTTAATTTATAAATCAGATGAATCTTGTAGTTATTGTCTGTCACTTCTAATTTTATTTGTTTTGTCAATGTGAAAATTACTTCAAACTTAATGCCACGTGTTAGTCTGGTTATTTTTACAAGATGGAAAAAAGAAAACCATTCAATTTGATAATCCAATCAACAATCCACTCAATTAGATTAAAAAAAGGATCAATATAATGTGCTGGTTTCAATGTAATGTGCTGATTTGTCAAATTTCTAGATTTACAAGTTGATTTAGTTAGATTCATCCACTCAATAGACTTATATAACAGAATCTGCTGTTCTCACCAGCAAGATATTCTATGCAGGTATTGAGTTGAGTTCACCTAGAAAGACTTGCAGATATATGTGATTTACTTTCATTCAACTGCATATTCATCATATATAACTGTAGGGTATCTATCAATTCAGAGTGTTATTTTAGTTTTTGGTTATAGACTCTGCTATTTAAAAATTGTTAGGGGATACTTGAACTTACCTTGGAAAGTATCTTTTTATTATTATTATGGTAGAATCATTGAAATTGTAATGAGACAGTTTTTAGCTTTACAAAAAAAAATAGAAGCTCCAGTTTTGAAGACAGATTGACTCCTGGCAATTTTCTTGCATGTCCAAGCATTTGTATATGGACATATTTGCACAAAAGCTAAGGACCCAAAAGGTAGACAGGAAACTCTAATGCTTACTGCTCATATCACAGATTTTGTTAGATAATTTTTTTTTTTGATTAATCATTTCAGAAAAAGTTTAAAAATATAATCAGATTCTATGAAATAAGCATATACTTGAGGAATCCTGAAATTTCTTCCTACTTCTCCTAAACTAGTTTCATTTTTGTCTAGATTGAATTTCATATATTCCAAAATAATCTCATAGTTGATGTAAAGTAGCCCATTGGCAAGTATAAATTTTTAAATAAAATATTTTTCTTGTTATCCATACCAGAGTGTTATAAAAATTAATGATAAGGAAGATTTACCAGATTTTATACCTAGCTATTTTTCATTCTCTGCAGTGTACTCTCCACTACCACTACTATGGACTACTATGGAGACATTTGATTTCAACCTGCCCATTCTTAAATTTTGGTGGGAAATATTATGTTGTCTAAATCAATATCATTGTCTTTCAGCATTAAGGAATCCCTGCTCTTTATATCGTAAGGCTGTGATTGTCAGTCCTGGTCATTGTACATCTACCTAGCTTCTGAGAAAGATCCAAATTTTTACATACCAGGCCATTTATTTAAAAATTTCCTTAGTTTTATGTTTTTCTGATTATGTTTATAATTATTATTAATTCTAGAAAATATTAAATATTTGTAAAAGTATAAAAAGAAAGTAAAGAACACAGTTCTAGCAATTGTGTCCAGACTTGTGCTTAAATGTGTCTTGTTAGACTACTGCTCCAGTCATTAGATATTGCCTATTCTAAGTAGTTGAGAACAGTTTTGTATTTAGTTCAGTTCTTTGATCTTAAACCCCATGAAATACTTCAAGTTGCTTGCCTATATCTTTGAGTATAAACTGCTTTTAGACTTGTCATTTTCATATTAACTTTGTTGTATCTTTCTTATTCTTATAAAACTCTTCAATATTGCCCTTCCAATTTTCCACAACATTCTAGTAGTGTTGTTTATTAACACATTCTTCTTCCTTCTGGATTCTGTAAACTAGAATGGACAAACTTCACCATGGACCTTTCTTTGATAATTCTCCCATCTGTATTATTAAGGGCCAATTAGGAGATATAAACTATGCTTAATTTTAACAAGAGATTGGAATATTAAGATTGACCACTTATAGGTACAGGATATTTTTAAAAATACATGAATAGCAAATCATGGGAAGGCACTCCCCCCAGGCTGACACAGAGCACCCAAGTAAGGAACACATTTGGAAATGCACCCAACCCAGGGTGCCAGGCTTCCTTGGAGAGGGTGCAGCTATGGCCTCCTGGATGGTGGGGAAGTTCATTGAGGTGCCATATACCTAGTATTCTCTGGAGAGCTGACCATGTGAAAATGTCACAGAACTCACTGTGAAGCCATTCAAGGAGATTCCAAGGAAAATCATCCATGGTGCAGTTCCATGGAGAGTGGAATTCACTAGGAAACCACTCTCTGAGGTGTCAGGGGAAGCCACCCACAGGAAGGTGTGGAAACTTCCAAGAAATCACACAGTAGAATGCCTGCTGATTACAAAATTTAACATCATGCCAACTGGTAAGGGAAAATGTTCCAACATCACAAGCAAGGCAAAGGATGAATTTGGAGTTGAGAGGCAATAGATTTCTAACACAGACAGCACTAAAGTTCCAGACTCTTACCATCTGCCTCCTCAGGCTGACTAGTTCCTATGACATGAAAAAGATAACAAAATAATGAAAGATAGAAGTCTCAGAACATGCTATCAAGTAATATTAGATATATCTAATATAACTAATATTTCTATCATCAATATAATCTAGCAAGTATTTTTAATGGCATGTACTCTTTCATATTTATCTTACATCTGGCTCTAGTTTATGTGTCTTCTCTTGTTTCCTTTCCACATTGCATGTTTAGATTTCTTATAAGTTTTTAAATGTTTTCTTGAAGATAAAGCAGTTGAAATAAGTCTGTGGTAAATTGAATTGTGTACCCCAACAAAGACATAATCTTAATCCATGGCCCTGTGGATGTGAAATCATTTGTAAATAGGATCTTTTGAAGATGTTTTTTTTTTTAAATTCAGTTTTATTGAAATATATTCACATACCATATAATCATCCATGGTGTACAATCAACTGTTCACAGTACAATCACATAGTTATGCATTCATCACCACAATCTATTTCTGAACATTTTCCTTACATCAGAAAGAATCAGAATAAGAATAAAAAATAAAAGTGAAAAAAGAACCCCCAAACCATCCCCCGCATCCCACCCTATCTGTTTTCTAGTTTTGTCCCTACTTTTCTACCCATCCATCCACACACTAGACAAAGGGAGTATGATCCACAAGGCCTTCACAATTACACTGTCACCCCTTGTACTCTACATTATTATAAAATTGTCTTCAGGAGTCCAGACTACTGGGTTGGAGTTTGATAGTTTCAGATATTTACTTCTAGCTATTCCAATACATTAAAACCTAAGAAGTGTTATCTATATAGTGCATAAGAATGTCCACCAGAGTGACCTCTAGACTCCACTTGAAATCTCTCAGCCACTGAAACTATTTCATCTCATTTTGCATCCCCCTTTTGGTCAAGAAGATATTCTCAATCCCACGATGCTGGGTCCAGATTCATCCCTGGAAGTCATATCCTGTGTTGCCAGGGAGATTTACACCCCTGGGAGTTGGGTCCCATGTAGGGGTGAGGGCAGTGAGTTCACCTGCCAAGGTGGCTCAGTTAGAGAGAGAGAGGGCCACATCTAAGCAACAAAGAAGTACTCAGGGGAGACTCTGAGGCACAATTACATGCAAGTTTAGCCTCTCTTTTGCAGTAATGAGCCCCCCAAGGGCAAGTCCCATGATAGAGGTCTTGGCACATCAAACCGCCAGTCCCAATGTTTGTGACAACATCAGCACCAGTCCAGGTGAGGAAGTTGAAGACATTATTTTTGTTTAAGGTGTGGCCCAACTGATTCAAAGTGGATCTTAGTTTGTACTGCTGGAGTCCTCTGTAAGAAAAAAAAAAAAAAAAAAAAATCAGGCACTGTCAGAAAAAGCCACACAGGAAGAAAACAAAAGTCAGCGAAAACCAGAACAGTCACAAGAAGAGATGGAGTGCCATATCACAGGTGGCAGACATGCAAACCAAAGAACACCAAGGACTGCAGCAATCCAGCAACAGAACAGTACAGACTTTGGGGAGAAATCATGGTCATGCCAATGGCCTTGGTTTTGGATTGCTGGCCTCTGAAACCAGGAGACAAAAAAATTCCCATTGTTTAACCTAATTCATTATGTGGGATTTGTCAAAGCAGCATGGCAAATGAACACAAGTACATATAATAAATTATTTCAATTTCAATTTAAACAAATGTCAGTTACTTAAAATTAATCTTGAACATAGTTTTCCTAAAAATCTAATGACATCAGTTGTAAAAATTAAGAAAACCAATTTTCCATCTGTAATATTGGAAATACAGTTGTCATACAATTTCTTTTTGATTCAGAGTTTTTATGCATGTCTAAGTATTTGCAATCAATATAAAAATTACAGTCTGATTTTTTCAATATGTAAAGACTTCTTACAGTTAATTAAGAATAGAAAACAAGTAGTAATTTTGGGAAAACAGTGGTGGTACAAGAATAAATTTTTAATATTCCTGTATACTTTCATAAAAACCAAACACAAACAACTATATAGAAGAACTAAAAAGCCATGGACACAAATTCTGTTTCCAGTTAGGATGTAAATAGCACATGGGACTGTTGGCTCTTGTGCCAGTTTGAAGCTGTTTTGGACCTCAGATGAGTCATGACCTTTAAATCAAATCTTTTGGGGTAGAACCTTTTGACTCAATGTTTCCATGGAGATGTGACCCACCCAACTGTGGGTGAGAACTTTGATTAAATTATTTCCATGGAGATGTGAACCTGCCCATGCAGGGTGGGTCTTGATTAGTTTACTGGAGTCCTTTGAGAGAGCTCACAGAGAGAAGGAGCTCAGAGAAGCTGAGAGAGACATTTTGGAGAGAAACTAAGATATATAATCCAGAGCTTGTCACCAGGAGAAGTTAAGAGCTAACACCAAGCCAGGTGCTTGGACATATAGACAGGAAGATGTTTGGAGATGCTAAGCTAAGAGTTGAAGCACAGAGTTTGCCCCAGAGTAGTAAAGAAAGGACCCCCAGACACTTAGAGAGAAAAGCCCTGGGATAACAAGCAAGGATACACAGGAACTGAGAGAAGGTAAAAGAGACTGAAGCCCAGAGACATTTTGGAGAAAGCCATTTTTAAACCAGAATCTGGGAGCAGAGGACAAGCAGATGACAGTCACATGCCTTCCCAGCTGACAGAGGTGTTCTAGATACCACTGGCTTTTCTTCAGTGAAAGTATTCTCTTGTTGATGCCTTAGTTTGACACTTTTATGGTCTTAGAACTGTAAATTTGTAAACCAATAAGTTCCCTTTATAAAAGCCAATCCATTTCTGGTATTTTGCTTAATGGCTGCTTTAGCAAACCGGAACAGTTCTATTCTAACAATGAGAGTTTTGGTTTTTTGTTTGTTTTGTTTGTCTGTTTGTTTGTTTTGCCATAACAGAATTGAAAAAGACCCTTAAATAACCACATTTAAGAAGATCCAGGAAGTGATGAGCCTTTTCTCAGTGAAAGGGGACAATGACTCTTTTAGTCACAAAGAAGAGGGATTTTTTATAGATTGTGCAAGAAGAAACCAGTTATAGTTTCTAGTGATATTTCATGTCAATATGTAGCCTGGCATGAAGAATTAGCCTCTGGAGGAGCCAAGAAACGTGGTGAGTCTGCATTCATCCGTCAGCAATTTAGCACAGATCTTCATTGAATTAACAAAGGATAGTGCATTTAAGCCTTGAGGATGGACAGAGAATTAAAATAAATCCCTTCCCTTCAGTCTAATTCCCTAAATGTGTGGCATGGATCAGGTCAAAAGATGGAAAATCTTTCTGGGAACTCTGGGTCTGCACTGAGTAAAATATAGCGTTACTTTGAAGCCTGGGTACTCATTAGGGAAGCTGAGGGAAATCTCCCTGAAGCCACTGAGCCTCCATCAAGGGCATGGAAGCGGCCCTCCGCAGGCTAGGGGCAAGGCAGCAGGGTGAAGAGAGTTCTCTTAAAGCAAAGAAAGCCACAGGGAGGTTTGGAGAGCAAAGATAATCCTCCAGTAGAATAAAAAAGCGGCAGCTATGCTGTAAGGCAGAGAGAGGTCTCTCACAATTTTGCAAGTTGGCAGCTGAGCTGTAAAGCATAAAGAGATATCCAAAGTCTCATAAATTCTCAGATGCAAAGCTCTGTTGTAAAGAAAATCCTGATTCCTGTCCTCAAAATACTGAATCTAACTAAAGCTGTAGCAAAGGTCAGACCCAGCTCAATAGTAGCTTAGATCAACTCAGCCCCTGGTACTAGCAGCCTGTCAGAAAAAGGGACATATTATTTTCTAGCGGTAGATATTATTTTCTTCAATTTCTGCTTTTTCTAACACACAGTCCAGCATAATCTAAAAATTATGACACATGAAAGAAGCAAGGAACCGTAAGTAAGAGGGAAGAAAGAGTTAATAGGAAGAGACTCAGAGATGCCCAGATGTTGGAATTAATAGACAAGGACTTTATGATTAAGGACATTATGCTAAATGATCTAGTGTAAAATTGGACGTGTTTGACTAAATGAGAAATTCTAGAAGAGAAATGGAAACCATGGGAAAAATAGGAGAGTTCTGCTTCTACTGTGGGGGAGTGATTTCCAAAATTTGACTCAACCATAGATTACAACTATAACCTCTGGCAAAATACAAACATCAATTACTTGAGGGCTCTGGAAAGTGACCAAAAACATATGTAGACTTTGGAATAGAGTTGAAAAACTGGGTAAGTGACAAGTAGAAAATAAAATATTCTTTTTTGTGCAGCTCTGCTCAGATAGTGATGAAATTGTCATGGTGGCACAAGAAACCTGAAACTCCAATAGAAAACGTGCATATTTCTCAGTGGAAAATTTAGGGGAAAGTTAATAGAAATTTGTGGAAACACTGGAAAGGAGAAAGCCAGAGAAGAGGACCCTAGATTTTGTGTATGAATAATGCCAGTGTCTCTCATTTATTCCTGTACAATGCATTAGTGAGGAAGACCAAAAACATGCTTAACTGAGATATGAACCATCATTAAAAGCAGGCATGACAATTTAAAGTTTGAGTCCAAACAAGTTAATTTCCTGCTGAAATAAAAATATCAACACTCTTTGGAAGAATATTACAAAATCAAGAAACAACAAAATATTCAATCCAAAGTTATCCAATATGTAAAGAGTCAGGAAATTATGGCCCATTATCAAGGGAAAAGGCAACATATGCCCAGTCCCAAGATAATACAAAGGTTGAAATTATCACTAAAGGACTTTAAAGCCACTAACATATCTATACTCAATGAAGTGAAAGAAAATATACTCATATTGAATAAAAGCAAAAAAAAGTAATAAAAAAGATGTCTTAGCACAGAAATAAAAAATAATTTTAATGGAAATTTCAGACCTGAAAAATTCAATATCTGAACTAAAAACTCCACTGGATAAAACTAACAAAAGAATGAAGATTACAAAGGAATTTATGAAATTGATAATCAAAAGACATTATCCAACATGTAGAAGATAGGGAAAAACATTTAAATATTTAACACAATCTCAGTTATTGAGGGACAGTATTTTAAAAGTTAACATATGAGTAAATAGTGTTATAGAACAAAGAAAATAAGGTGGGATTAACATTTGGAAAACTAATGGAAAAAGAAACTAATGGCAAAAAAAAAAAAAAAAAAAAAAAAACCCAAACTGGCAAAAGACTTAAAAAATTCACAAAACTCAGTTAAAATTAAACAGCAGGAATTGAAAGGAAACATTTCCTAGGCACATCATGGTCTAACTACTGAAAACCAAAAATAAGGAGTGCATTTCAGAGCATCCAGAGAAAAATCACCCATTACGTACAGGAAACAATAGCTCAAATGAGTGAAGTCTTCTTGTTAGATATTTAAAAGCCAGAAATCAATGCAACAGTGTATTTAAGGTGCTGAAGGAGTAAAAGAACAAAATATTTAAGGTGCTGAAGGAGTAAAACAATGCCTCAAATTTCTACATTAAACAAAAATGTCTCACAAAAATGAAGACAAAATAATGACATTTTTGCATAAAAAGGCAACTACAATTCTTTTTTTTTTAAATTTCCAATTGATCCATACTATAAGAAATGCTAAAGCATGTTCTTCACACTGAAGAGAAGTGATAACAGAGGTAAACTGAAGACATTGAGTGATGAAGAGGAACTTCAAAAATAGTAAAATCTGGTTAAATATAAAATACTTTATTCTTCTAACATTTTTTAGAAATACATATTTTTTAAAGCAGGAGCCTGTAAACTTTTTCTGTAAAGGGCCAGACAATAAGTATTTTTGGCTTTACAGGCCAAAAGATCTTTGTAGCAACTAATCAAATATGTCACTTTTATGTGAAAGTAGCCATAAACAACATGTATGAATGGATACTGGTATGATACAATAAAATTTTTTATCAAAAGACAGATTGTGGGCTGGATTTGGCTCATGGGTATAGTTTTCTGACCCCTAATTAAAGCCAAATTTGTACACTGTCCTATGGATTTTATAATGTCTGGAATTCTAATACATATGAAAATATAGTCTAAAGAACAGTGGGGAAGGGGTGACTGGATCTATTTGATTGTAAAGTGTCTACATTTCAGGAGATGTTAAAACAATATAACTTAAGAATATGTGTAATTAATTCCTAGAGTAACCAAAACAGAAATAATGCAGATTATATGTAAAAATCCCATAGAAAATTTAAATGAAATTCTTAGAATACTGAAGTGGGGGATCCAAAAAATTTACAAATAATAAAATGGTAAATCATAATCTAACCATATTAATCACTATATTAAACATTAATGATCTTAACACTCTACTAAAAAGGCAGTGATTTTCAGAGGCTTGGAAAGGAGGGTATCTATATATATAGATATCTATATATAGAGATAGGTATATAGATAGATAAATATATATATTATAGATACATAAATAAATAAATATATTATATATAAATAGATATATAGATAGATATGTATAGATATATATAGATAGATATAGATAGATATATATAGATATATACAGAGAGATATATAGATAGATAAAATGTTAAAGATAGATACATTTTAAGGGCACATATAAGTTGAGAGTAAACGGCTGTGTAATAGTTGACTGGAGGGACGTAAGAATGCTGGAGGAGGTATGTTAATATCAGACAAAATAGACTTTTAAACAATAATATTGCCAAATATAGAAAAGGATACTTCATAATTATAAAAGGGTCAATTTGTCAAAAAAAACAGCAATCATAAATGTGTATGCACGTAATAACAGAGTTTCAAAATATCTCAACCAAAAAGTGACAGAATAAGAAGGAAAAAGAGAATTCCAAAATCATACTTGGCAAGTTTAACATTCCTCTCTCAGTAATAACTTTAACAACTAAAACAAAATTTAGCAAGGACATAGAGAATCTAGCAGTTTGTTTACTACCTTGATCTAATTTATATTTATAAAATGCTTTACCAAGCAACTGCAAAATACACACTTATTTCAAATGCATATGGTACATTCACCAAGACAGACCATATCTCTAGGCTATGAAACAGTTATTAAGAAATTAAAGAGAATTAAAATCCTAAAGTTTGTTCTCTGGCCAAAATAAAGTTAAATTAAAAATAAATAACAAGATATTTTCAAAATGTCAAATATGTGGAAATTATGCAACACACTTCTAAATAATCTTTTAATCAATAAAATAAGCAAAGAGAAAATTAAAAAATGTTTTGAGATGAATGACAGAAATTATAACATATTGCAGTTAGTAGGACAGCAAAACAAGTACTTAAAGTTAGAGCATTAAAAGCTTAAAATAGAAAAGATAAGGCCTTGAGTACTATGGATTAAGACCTACTCTAATTCACTTTGGCCACTTCTTATCTAATGACAACATCTTCAAAAGGTCCTATTTAAAAATGGGTTCACACCCAAGGGAACTCAGATTAAAATTAAGGACATGTCTTTTGTGGAATGCATAATTCAGTCCCCAACAGTCTGTCCTATAGACTTCGAAAATACATGTTTTTCCCACATGCCAAATACATTCACCCCATCCCAATATATACAAAGATATATAACTCATGAAAATTTCTTCTTTTGTTCTATATACATATAGAAGAATATTCTGTTATGTGATTTATAATAAAAAAGAAAACTGTACAAAGCCCATATATCCATCAACAGTAGAATGTTACACAATAAAATTAATAAATCATAGTTAAATCCCACAACATGGAAGAGTCTCACCAACATAATGTTGAGTGAAAGCAGACTATTACAAAAGAAAACATGTATGATTACATTTTATGAAGTTAAAAATAAGCAAATACAATTTTAAGTAACTGTAAATAAATGATTATCATAAATATCAGGATGGCAGCTACCTTAGGGGGATGAGAAGTAAAGGGAGGTTTCTTGAGTCCAAGCAATTTTCTCTTTATTGACATGGGTAGTGGTTAAGTGGACATTAGCTTAAAGTTTTCATCCATGCATTTTACTATATGCATTCTTCTATAGTTATATTTCATACTCAATATATTTTTTAAAGGCTAAGGTTTTCCTGTGAATCAAAAGTACATCTAATAATTTAGCCTACAGATATACCACAACTGTGCAAAATATATGTATTTTTTGTGGCATTTTTTGTTAATAAAAACAATTGGAAACAACCTAGAAATTCATGCATAGAAGATGGGTTACGTTGAATACTTTAAGGTACAACTCTATTTATGTTGATGTTAGAAAGCTCAGTTTATTTCTGGTGGTGTAGAAAGATTTTTAGGTAGGGAAAATATCATGGTGCAGAAATAAATATGAATGTATGTTTGAATGTGTATTTGAGATTTTTCTGGAAGGATAATCTGCTATTTCTTTTTTTCTCTCCTCCACCCTTGATTCTCCCCTTGGAGGATTCTAAGTGTAGATTAAATCAGTGTGCTTCCTTGCACATTGGTTTCTTTGAATCTGACCAAGGTAGAAGATCCAACGTGGAGAGAAGAGTGAGGTCAAGGTAGTCCCTGGATTCTTCCTCATCTCAGGCTCCCTAACTTCTTTTTTTTCCTTCCAATTTTATTGAGATATAGTCACATACCATACAATTATCCAAAGTGTACAGTCAGTTATTCCCAGTATCATCATATAGTTGTGCATCCATCACCACAATTTTTGAACATTTTCCTTACTCCAAAAAAATAAAATAAAATAAAAATAAAAAAGAACACCCAAAACAACCCCCCACTTCATTTACTTTTTGTCCCCATTTTCCCACTCATCTGTCAATACACTGGATAAAGGGAGTGTGATCCACAAGGTTTTCACAATCACACAGTCACACCATATGAGCTATATAGTTATACACTCATCTTCAAAAGTCAAGGCTACTGGGTTGCGGTTCAGCAGTTTCAGGTATTTCCTATCAGCTACTCCAATACACTAAAAACTAAAATGAGATATCTTTATAATGCATAAGTATAACTTTCAGAATGACCTCTTGACTCCATTTGTAATCTCTCAGCTCCAGAAACTTTACTTTGTTTCATTTCTCTTCTCCCTTTTGGTCCAAGAAAGCATTCTCAATCGCACGATGCCAGATGCAGACTCATCCGTGGGAGTCATATCCCACGTTGCCAGGGAGACTTACACCCCCGGGAGTCAGGTCCGATGTAGGAGGGAGGGCAGCAAGTTCACTTGCCAAGTTGATTTAGACAGAGAGGCCACATCTGAGGCTCCCTAACTTCTATCACTCCTCTTCCCTCTGCACTTAGAAGACTTACTATCTTCAAGTTTCTGCACTGTGTTTTCTGGTTTCCCTACACCTTGACCACACTCTTGTAAATAGACCCTTTATTGAGCCTTCTTTGAATTATCATAATTTGATTATGTCATCTTCATCATGCTGGAACCATAATGCATATATGACATAATATTGTGGTAAACCATGGCACTATTGGAAAGAATGAGCAAGGATCATTAATTCTGTTAAGGAACACTTTCCAAGGTATATTGTTAAATGTTAACAACAAACCAAAAAAGCAAGTAGAGAGTGGTGTCATCTCGTTCAAATAAAAGTATTATTTAGTCATGCCTATTTATGTAAATAGAATAGTGTTCTCATATAATAACTGGTGGGTTTTGTTGTTTTTTCCATTGTTAATTGCTATTCTGTGTTCCTTCACCCAGATGGCAGGTAATGACATCTATTTTCATTCATTCATTCATTCATTCATTCATTCTTTGAAAATTCTTGATATAATAAATTGTTCTGTATAGAAAAGTCAATTCTTGGCTTTTGAATTTGAAAAGCCTATAACCCAGGGACATCCATGGACAAAGTAAGTCATGTTTTCACCACCCCTATTCTGTAAAAATATTCCAGGAACCTGGAGAGAATTGAAAGTAATGAGAACTTGGATGGTGATAGGTTACTGAAATAGGGCTCTGTGGCTGAATCTTTCCCAAAATGGTATAATTGTCAGGCATGTTTAGCAAGTCGTAGAACGGACATGTTTCGTGAGCCATTTCCAGGGAAGTTCCCCCAAAAAACAATATCTCAATTAAATTATCATGTTCAGAATGGTATTAAAGCAAAGAAAACTCCTATCTAGTAAAAGCAGGTCTGAGTCAACCTTGCAGCATTTCCTGTGACCCCAGCATGGGGTGGCAAAATTAGTAAATGTCCTCTTATTCATTCATGCATTAATTCATCCAAAGATTACTTATTGAAGGCATACAAAATGTCAGACACATTATTAGGGACTTGGAAAAAGTAATGAATAAAACTACCTGCCTTTATGGAGCGTACATTCTAGTGTGGGGACTAGTAAAACCAATAAGGAAAAAAATGCATATTGTACTAGATAATGAACATTTCTAAGGGATGTATGAAGTAATGGGGGTAAAAGAACAAAATTTTTGTTTAGAGAGGGCTGCTATGGAGAGCCTCAGTAAGTGGCTTTTGAATAAACACCTGAAAGATATCTCAAAGCAGATGGAACAAAGAGACAGTAGAATGGCTTGGGGTGGGAGCATGGCTGGTGGGATCACAGAATGGGGAGGAGACTGTCATGGCTGGAGCAGAGTGAGAAGATGGAGACTGGCAGAGGATGAACCACATAGGTCCAGACAACAGATTATGAGGGCCTTGCAGATCAAAAGCTTAGGATATACTCTGTGCAAGGTAGGAATCCATTGGAAGAGTTTAAGGAGAGGATTGACGTGATTTGGCTCACGTTTTAAGGATCACTCTGACTGATGTATGAAATAGACTGTAGGAGAAAAGGGAAGGAGCAGGAGAACCGTTAAGAGATTATTACAGTTTTTGACATGGGCTATGTAACACTAAACCAGCAGGGATGTCATACAGAGAGGCAGTGGAAAGGAAGAGGCCTTGGAATTGAATGTGAGAGAAGACATGGTAGTGGTAACAGTGAAATGAAGGTCAAAACTGCATGGGATGGCTCTCCTGAGACTACACAAGTCTCCTAAACTTATAGATGACACAACCCCTGAGCAAGGGCTAAGGAAACCAGAATAAAGGAAATTAGGTTTCTTCCACTGTCAGAATTGGGACACCAGATGCCATTGGGTGCTATTTATAGAAAATAAAAGTTAGATTTTATACTTGAATTTGTGGATGGAGATAAATATCTGGCATGTGTGTATATTAGTCATATGTGTCTAAGACATAAGAGAGGTGTAGAAGTATGCCCACTAAACTGTTAATAATGGTCACCTGAGGGGAAGAAAGTGGAATTTTTCAGAGGGTGAAAAGATTTGAAGGAAGGTGAGTGAAATGAGAGAGTTTTTATTTTTTACTATATTTTTGTGAGGCTCATGAAAGAGTTTCTGATATAAAAAGAGAAAGGACAACTTTTAAAAAATACATTATAGGTTTCTAGAGTGCATTCTAATTTTTAGAAATTAGCATTCTACACTGAATATCATATACTCTGATTAGAATAAATTCCAAGTTACTTGGATATTTTTTTAACCTAAATATGATTCAAATTTTGCCCAGTTACATGTTGTTCTCATTAACTCTTATTGCCCTGAGCGTCCTGTTCCTATTATAATTGTTGTCAATGATGGAGGCAAAGTACCTATTAAGAATTTCAACCCTAACCTTGTTGGACTCTGCTGTTTTACTGTCCCTGAAAAGTAGTTAGCCCACTCTTTCCACCACAGGCTTTGACTGTATAATCACTTCTAATCTCTCATATACTTCTCTTTATGTCCTTTGCTAAAGGTAATGTTCTAATTTTGCTGTTTTGTATGGCCCCTGGATGCTGTTACTCATTTTTTATCTCTGAGCATCATTTTTTTGAATTCATCTTTACTCTTTTTAGATGATTGCATTCTTTTATTCCATTGTCTTTTTTTAATCTGTCCTTAAGTAGAGAGGAAATCTTAAGAAGACTAAAGACCAGATACTTTCCAAGGAGAAATTTATTTCTTCTTTGTTTCCTGGGTTGTAAGATGTAGGTATATCTAGTTTTATTGAAGGGGTAGTCCACCTCCAGTATGCATTGTCTTTCAAGTCAGTGAAACATGTTTTTCTCATTTTAGATCCCACTCAGTCCTTGTGATTTAAAATGTGAATAGGAAATGCTCATGCAGTGGTCAAGGGAACTGTAATTTTGTTGCGAAAGAAAAAAAATAATAAAGTGACAACAAAAATTTTGTTTCGTTGAGTTGCTTGTTAGTTAGTTCAGTATGAAGTTTAGATTCCCTCTCAAAATGCCCTCTAAACTCATATCCATTTTTTTTAGAATGAAGGCAAAGAAGGAAAACAGTGAATTTGGGAAAAGCTGAGGATAAAGGGAATTCTATTATCTAGAATTCAATGTACAAAACACAAGTAGGGTGTGGGGAAACTGAAAGAATCCAAGCAATTTAAACAGACTACAAAATTTAAGGGATTCGGAACCCTTCCTATGTAACTGGCAAATATATAATCTTATCCAGACAAAATTTTCTGATTGTGCATTTTTTTTTCCGTTGGCTCTCTATGATTATTTGCTTTCATTTGCAGGCTTCTGAAAAAGTTATGCTTTAACTTTAATGAATAATATTCAATAGGGAAACTGCAAATATTGCAGAAGGCTGAGTAGAGGGAGTCTTTGAAGGAAGAGATTTTTTTATCACAGTGTCTTAAATGAAATTTATTTTTCCTTCTTTGGTGTTGAGAGTTTTAGCCTCCAGTAAACAGACACATGTCTGTCAGTGGGGTGGAGGGAAAAACGAATGGTAAGCTATACATGCGCCCAGGGCTCATACTGGTGAAGAATCTGTGGCCTAGGTTAGCAATGTCAAACAGGAAACCTAAATATCCAAATTTCACTGAATAAAAACACTCAACTGTGCTGACTGGTCTCATTTTACATTCATCACCAAAAACTTCAAGTGAGCCTGTGGTGCTTTGGGGCCATTCCACTACAATTCCCTAGAGAAAAGGGAAGTCACTCTCTCATTCTTCTAGGTGAATATTTTCACTTCTAGTCTCTCAAACTCCTAACACCCTAACCTCTCCTCACCTTCAGTTGAGACTGTGCCTCTTAGTCACCTGACTGCTTAGAAACAACCAGGAAAGAAATTTTGCATGTTCCTATTATCAAATATAACACCAAGCTTCATCTGAAAGCATACAATGAAATTCCTGTCAGTTGCCCTGCATGAATGTCTATTCCTGTGTTAAGGCCATGTTCTCTTTGGGACATTAGAGCCCCTGTCACATATTTATGGATTTTAATTCTGTATGTGTCCCTCCTCTTTCTCCTGTATCATCAGATTTCCCCATTCTGATAACTCTTTCTAAGTAGTACACTTACATATATTATTTCCCATATAAAAACAAAACAAACTCCTAGTCCCCACATGCCATTTAAGCCGCTGGTCCCCTGTGCAGCAAATTCAGAGTATTGTTAATTGTAATGATCATTTTTCAATTCTTCTTCCATTATTTTCTGAACCTACTGTAGTTCAAGCTTTTGCCCCTACAACTTCACTTAAAAATGTTCTTATGGAGGCAAGATGGCGGCATAGAGAGGAGTGGAAGCTAAGCAGTCCCCCTGGAACAACTACAAAAAACCAGAAACAACTAGTAAATAATCCAGAATAACTGCGGGGGGACAAACGAGACCATCCACTCATCATACACCAACCTGAATTGGGAGGAATGCCCGAGAACACAGCATAAAATCTGTAAGTAAAACCTGTGGAACCAGGTCGGGAGACCCCCTCCCCCATAGCCCGAGCTGCAGAGCCGCGTGGTGCCAGAGAGAAGCTCTCTCCCAGCAAGCGAATATAGCTCAGCTGAGCTCCAAATGGGGTTTTAAGTAGCGAGTGTGAACTGCTCACTACAGGTACGCATCCCAAAAAACAGACAGAGGCTTTGGGTGACGACTGACCTTGGAGAGCCGGAGGGTCACCTTGGACTGGGTCTGAGGGGGACTATCTGTTTCTTTTTCGGCTCAGTGGAGAAAGCCCCAGTCATTTTCAGTTTCCAGGGCTGTGACTCCGGGAAGGGCGGAGACAGCACAAGCAGAGAGAGTGAGACTATTGAAATGCTAATGACCTCCACCTGGGGGCTCTGTCTTCTCTAGGAGGAAAGGGGTGGGGTCCTTTCCATTCAGAACCAGACCCCAGAGCCTGGGGGAACACGGCCACACCTCCTCACACCAGTCAAGAATTATAGGCTAACAGGCGTCACCTGCTGGGCAGAAAAGCACAGTGACCCGAGGCATCAAAGGGTGGAGCAATTTTCTAAGACACACCCTCAGGGAAACCAGATACTGAATATTTCTTCCCTCTGTTCTGGTCTGGGAAAAGCTGATTTGGATAAACAAGGAAACCATGACTAGACAACAGAAAATTACAACCTACACTAAGAAAAACAAAGTTATGGCCCAGTCAAAGGAACAAACGGACACTTCAACTGAGATACAGGAATTTAAACAACTAATGCTAAATCAATTCAAAAAGTTTAGAGAAGATATTGCAAAAGAGATAGAGGCTGTAAAGGAAGCACTGGACGTGTATACGGCAGAAATCAAAAGTTCAAAAAACCTACTGGTAGAATCTATGGAAATGAAAGGCACAACACAAGAGATGAAAGACACAATGGAAACATACAACAACAGATCTCAAGAGGCAGAAGAAAACACTCAGGAACTGGAGAACAAAACACCTGAAAGCCTACACACAAAGGAGCAGATGGAGAAAAGAATGAAAAAATATGAGCAACGTCTCCGGGAACTCAAAGATGAAACAAAGTACAATAATGTACGTATCATTGGTGTCCCAGAAGGAGAAGAGAGGGGAAAGGGGGCAGAAGCAATAATAGAGGAAATAATTAATGAAAATTTCCCATCTCTTAAGAAAGACATAAAATTACAGATCCAAGAAGCGCAGCGTACTCCAAACAGAAGAGATATGAATAGGCCTACGCCAAGACACTTAATAATCAGATTATCAAATGTCAAAGACAAAGAGAGAATCCTGAAAGCAGCAAGAGAAAAGCAATCCATTACATACAAAGGAAGCTTAATAAGACTATGTGCGGATCTCTCAGTAGAAACCATGGAGGCAAGAAGGAAGTGGTGTGATATGTTTAAGATACTGAAAGAGAAAAACCACCAACCAAGAATCCTGTATCCAGCAAAGCTGTCCTTCAAATATGAGGGAGAGCTCAAAATATTTTCTGACAAACAGACAATGAGAAACTTTGTGAACAAGATACCTGCCCTACAGGAAATACTAAAGGGAGCACTACAGGGTGATAGCAGACAGGAGTGTGTGGTTTGGAACACAATTTTGGGAGATGGTAGTACAACAATGTAAGTACACTGAACAAAGGTAACTATGAATACGGTTGAGAGAGGAAGATGGGGAGCACATGAGACACCACAAGAAAGGAGGAAAGATAATGACTGGGACTGTGTAACTTGGTGAAATCTAGAGTATTCAACAATTGTGATAAAATGTACAAATATGTTCTTTTACGAGGGAGAACAAGCAAATGTCAACTTTGCAAGGTGTTAAAAATGGGGAGGCATTGGGGGAGGGATGCAATCAGCATAAACTAGAGACTGTAACTAATAGAATCATTGTATTATGCTTCCTTTAATGTAACAAAGGTGATATACTAAGGTAAATGCAGATAAGAGGGGGGGATAGGAGAGGCATGTTAGACACTTGACATTGGTGGTATTGTCTGATTCTTTATGGTGGGTAATGTCCATGATCAACTGTACAAATACTAGAAATCACTTCATGAACCAGAACAAATGTATGACAATACAATTAGAAGTTAATAATAGAGGGGCATATAGGAAAGAACTATATACCTATTACAAACTATATACTACAGTTAGTAGTATTTCAACATTTTTTCATAAACAGTAACAAATGTACTATATCAATACTAGGAGTCAACAATTGAGGGGGGTTGGTTAGGGATAGGGGAGGATTAGAGTTTCCTTTTCTTTTTTTCTTTTTTCATCTTTCACTTTATTTCTTGTCTGGAGTAATGAAAAGTTTCTAAAAATTGAACAAAAATTAAGTGTGATGGATGCACAGCTGTATAAGGGTACCCAGGGGCAAGTGATTGTACACTTTGGATCTTTGGATAATTGTATGGTATCTGAACAATCTCAATAAAAATGAAAAAAAAAATGTTCTTATGAAGGTCAGTGGCCTTCACAAGTTCAAACTTAGTGGTCAAATTCCAGTTTTCTTTTTGCATTAGCTGCAGTCAACATTTGACACTGCTAATTAATGGCACTCTCTTGAAACACTTTTTTCACTTGGCTGCTGGGTTACCTATCCATCTATCTATCTATCTATCTATCTATCTATCTATCTATCTATCTCTCCCCCTCTCAGTTTTCTTCTTACCTTACCGGCCACCCCTTTATAGTGTCTTTTGCTAGTTCTCCTATATCTTTGAGGCCTCTAAATAGCTGAGTTGCCCAAACCTAGAAACTTTTCCTTTCCCAATCAATACTTATTTATTTTGGCAGTGTCATCCAACACCATGATTTGAAGTACCATCTTTCAAGTGAGTAATCTCAAATTTATATCTTTACCTTGGACCTATGATCCAAATTTTCAGTTTGTATATATGATTGCTTACTTGATTTCTCCATATGTTACCTAATGGGCATCTCCAAAGTAATACAGCTAGAGCTGGAATTATTATTCTTTCCTTACTATTCCAAACTGTTTCTCTTTCAATCTCTGTCATATCATTAAATAGTAACTCCATTTTTCAGATGCTCAAGGCAAAATCTTGGGATTATATTTTGCTTCTCCCTTTCACTTAGTCCTTTCATCCAATCTGTCAGAGAATCTTATAAACTGTATTTGAAATGTCTCCTAAACTTGACCATTTATCCCAACTACCTTCACCACTCTAACAATAACAGGTAATATTTATTAAGCAGTTACTATGAACCAGATCCTTGTCTAAGTGCTCTATTACATGAATTGCCTCATTTAATTCTCATAACAAACCTATAAAGTATGCACTATTAATATCATCATAATTTTATGGATGAGAATATGGAAGTGCAGAAAAACTAAAGTATTTGACTGAAATCATACAAACAGAAAGTGGAAATACCGTCTTAGAACTCTGAAAATTAGGCCTGAGAGTCTTTGCTCATACTTCTCCATTTGGAAAAGCCAGTTCAAACTGAAACTTTCAAATCTGAACTCTTGATTCTTACCCCTAAACAAACTTGCTTTTCCTGTAGTCTACCATATTGGAAGGACTAGAAATTCCATCCTTCCTGTAATTAAGGCCACAACACTTGTAAACATCCTTAACTCTTCCTTTTTTCTCACATGCCACACTTAATCCACTAACAAATTGTGGCAGTTTTACTTGCAAATTGTATCCTGACATTATTACTACATCCACTGCTTCCATCTTGGTTCAAGTAAGCTAGGCATTTGCAGCGGTTTTAAACTTGTCTCAATGCTTTTATTATCAACCCCTTTTAGTCTATTCTCAGTAGAGTCCTGTGTGATCCCTTAAAATGTTAATCATATCATAAGATTCCTCTGCTTAAAATCTGCCATTGGTTTTCTGTATCACTAAGAAAAAACATTTAATGAGAAATTTAGCAATTCTGGCAATGCCCTACATTATCTATCCTATTTCAGCATCTCCAGTGAACTAATAAGACCCACCCTGATTGGGCGGGGCCCACACCTCCATGGAAATAATTCAATCAGAATTCCACCCTAATCAACAGACTAATCAGTCTGCTCCCACAAGATTGCATTAAAGAATATGGCTTTTCTTGGGGACATAATATATCCAAAACTGGCACAAGTAGTTCTCTGAATGCTGAAAAACATGCCAATGCCACTAGCTCTGTTTTTGGATCTCTCTACTAGAACTCAGCCAAAATATTGAAGTCACCCTTAATTATTCTCTCTTCTTTCATATATTCAACCACCAATGTCCTGTCAAATAATCTTTCTAAAATTTTGAACATTTCTATTTCTTTCCATCCCTAATTTCTTTTCCCTCGTGAAAACTGTCATCTTATCTCATCTGGAATTTTGCAATTGGTCTTCCTCTGTCCAATCTTGGCCCCTGACCAATTTATTCTCCCCACTTTTTCCAAAGGGCTCCTTCCCACACACCATAACTCCACCTCTCAATGGTATTCAACCTAATTAGAATAAAGATGTAAATCCTTAGCATGATTCATAAAATCCTTTAGAATTTGGAAGTTGTTGGCCATTTTGGACTCATTGGTCACACCCATTTTCCATTGTACAGCTACACTGGTCTTCATTCAATTTGTTGAATAAACACACATTTTTATTCTCTTGTCTCTGGGCCTTTGTATACCATTCCATCTGTGTTGAATAAGACACACCTAGGATTTTATATAATTATGTCTCCATATTCTAAGGGTCTTTGTTTAAATACTGTATCTTCTGGTAAGCCTTCTCTAATCCCACAGTTTAGGTTATTATGGTTGGTTAAATTAGGTACCCCAAGATATCTTAATCTGTGTCCCTTTGGGTATAAACCTATTGTAGATGAACCTTTTGAAGATGTTATTTTTAGTTAAGGTAGGGCCAACTGAATCAATGTGGGTCTTAATCCATATTACTGGAGCCCTTAAAAAGAGAACCCAAAAGTCACTGAAGCTGGAAAGGAGAGGCTATTACCATGTGATGGAATGAAGGCAGAAATGCAAGCCAAGGAATTTGGGATTGCAGCAAGCCAACAACAGAATGCTATAGGTTTTGGAGAGAAAGCAAGCCCTGCCAATACTTTGATTTTGTATGTTTCACCTTCCAAGTCATGAGCCAATAAATTCCTGTTAGCCAACCCATTGTGTGGTATTTTTCATAGCAGCCTGGAAAACTAAGGCCATTATTTACCCTGTTAGAAGCTTCCCCAGCTCAGTTAGTTCACTTCTAAACATGTAAGTTCCATGGAGGCATGAATTGTTCCTAAAATGTGTGCCTCCGTATTGCCTTATGGTTCACTGAAGAGACTTAATCAAAATTAATTGAGTAAATTTTTTAAATGAACAAATTCAGGAGGCAAATAAACTGATTATTTTTCTTTGTCACAGACTACCACACAACTTCAGCACTAAAGGGTATTTTCTGCTGGGTAAATGACAGAGAGCAACAACATCTCACACCCCTATTTCAAAGAGACTGTGGCAACTGGATTATGGAAAAGAGTCAGTATCTGGTGGGACATCAGTTTAAGGTGTACTGTCAACATCATCTGCGGTGCCAAGCCATGAGAAGTGAGGTGATAGTGAAGTCATGGAAAGTAGAGACAGTATCTCCTTTTTACACACAGTGTGGGCAGCTCCCATACCATGGTGCATGGACTTAATCCCAAACAGATATGTGACATATTCTGAGTACTCAGTTCATAATTTGGAAGTACTTTGGAAAGAATTGGAGCAGCTCTGTGCATTCAGAGGTGAGAACCAGAAGTCTTTGAGTTGTTATGACTATGCAAGGGCATGAAAATTTTGACTTACATTTTTCTCTGGTTTTGGCACTATAAACTTGGAGAGGCTATTTTCTTTCTAATCCAATTTGCCTCATAGTTACTAGAAAAGAAATTTCTCCCAGATTCTAACAATAGGTTGGCTGCCATTCCTGGTTCCTAATTGTTAGAGTGGTGAGATTTTAATCTTTTTTTTGTCATCATTACCATTTTTGAGGAAAGTATGAGAAACTGCATTGGCATTTCATTACTATTTTTAATTTTTCCTTGTTATTTAAGCAATACAAACTCACTGGAGAAAATTTTTGGAATAACAAAATGAAGAAAAAATATCTCAAATCTCATCACTAATGATTACCATTTTTTAATATTTCAATTCACATCTTTCTCCATAAATATATGATAGAGAGAAATCATTTTGGGATTAGGTTTGAAACTCAACAAATAAGTTAAAAGTTGTGTTTGATGAGACTCTAAATATTCTCTTCTTTCACTTATAAAGTACCTGTTGTCTCTCAATGAAATTCAAGAAAGCTATTTTATTTCCTCTAGTATCTAAACAGATCATGCATCTATAGTTGAGCACAATTTGAAAGAATTTGGTTTGTGAAAGGAGGGAGTAATTAGAAAATTATACATGTGCTTTACTCATTTGCATTATTGAGTAGATCTTCACTTATTCTACCCAAGGCATGCATATGTGTGTATTTTGGGAGGTGGGATGAATGAGAATTAGAATTTGTTACAGCAGAGTGCTAAAGTAGGGTGAGAGAGAAAGAGTTCAGCTTTGGATATGTGATATAGAATTATTCAGCCAGATAACACCCTAAGGAAAGATGATGCTTTAGTTAGGGAGGGTTTGCAATTCTCCTTTCTCTTGTATACCTTTTTTTTTTTTTATTGTCATTTAACAATTTCAGTACTCAGTTTGGTGAACTATGACAAATGCATGTACCCTGTAACCATCAACCCAATCAAAAAAGTATATTTCTATTAAAATATTTCTACCGACAATTCCTTTCTGCTACTTTTAAGTCACACTAACACTGCTCCAAGAAGCAACCACTTGTTCTGCTCTTTGTCGCAATAGCTTTAAATTTCCTTGTAACATTTTTCATTAGCACAATAGCAGCAAGCTCAAGCTGGGTGGGTTTATCAATTAAAACTCTCCTTTACGGATTTGAAGGTATCTTTGTCAGTCATGAAGACAGGGATACGTCAGGAAAAGAAAAGATTAGGTACAGAAGAAGTAGAATTAAAGTCCAACTAACTCTTGATATCCAGGGACAATATCAACCTGGGTTGTGGCACATTAAAATAAATTTGAGGCCAAAGAGAGGGAAGCACTGAGGTTGGCTCTTCTAAGCATCTGTTATATATAGGATATAGAAATAGCTCAGACTGTGGATAATTTGTCAAATGTAGGATGATGGGATGAAGTATATCTAAAGTGAAGGCAAAAGAAAGCACTTTCCAAGCTAGGGCAAAACTGAGAGAGATGACTTGACCAGAAGGGGATCTAAACTGTTCAAGACAAGACACAAGTTATAGAGCCACAGACTTCAGCAATAAATGGTAGCAAGGAAGGCTGTTAATGAGCAATGGCTATTGCACTTGAGAATAGCAGATGTCGGCCAACATATATCTAAGAAAGAGCATGAAGAATTTGGGAAGGCGAGGCTTTTCTTCTTTGCCTCAAACCCACATAAGCCACTTTTCTCCATGCAATCACCTAGATAGCTTTTTTTGGGTAAAAAGCAGACAAAAGGTACTCATCTAAGAAATTGTCTAAAGGACAATTAAGTAACCAGTTGTGGATAAGACATTTAGCTTAATTATCTCCTCTGCTAATCCATGATTGGGGGGCCTGAGAGGAAGGCTAGATTAGATACTGACAAAAAGTAAAATAGTTATATTTTCTGAAAACATCTGAGTGGCTGTGTGAGTTAAATTTGTTACCCACTGGCATTACATTTAAGGGCCATGTTGTATAAAACTATGGACTGTGTCTTTAAAAATCAGAATCATATCCAGCACAGGTGACATCACCAAATTCTTTAAATTATTCTTATGCTCTATTTAGGACTAGGGCTTTTAGTACAATTTTTATATATTCATACTATGCTTAATCTTATAACCTATTATTATCTTTTAAGAACATGCCAGTTTAATTAAATACTCCTAAGGTACAAAATTGTGAGGGTTGCAATAGTAGTTAAGTTGAATTTAGTGTTCCTTTTTCATGGTATTGAAAGGGCTAGTGAAAAATTTTATATTCCTTTAAGACTTAGTTCACAAAGCAGTCTTACAAATATTTTCTCATTTGATGCTCAAGAACCTCTAAGAGGACTTGGTTAACTATGATTTGCAGTTGAGGAATTGGGCTCAGAGTGGGGGAAACGCCTTGCACTGGTCCTGCAGCTGATATGGACAGTGGAGTCCTTCTGTGCACTTTGACTACCTTGCACTCTAAATTAATTTAGCTTTTATCAAGATAGTTCACTGACTTATTCTTCTGTGGAACAGTGTGCTGTAGTGAAAACAAAACCTTGTTCTCTTTATTTCCCATGTCTGCAAATTACATTAAGAACACTGGGCTGTGTTCACTGCTTTGTGAGCTGTAATGTGACAGAAATGTGGCCCAAGTGACAGTGAAGAGTCTCCAGGGAAGCCTTCTTTGAACTCAAGAGTCTGGAAGATGGAGTCTGTTCCTCTAGCTTCTTAACCTCCTGGGTGCAACAGGTGAGGAATATCTATTCACACAGACTGCAGAAGAAATCACTGGGTCATGGAGTTCAGAGCTCACCATGGCCTCCAGAAAGCCTCTCGTCCACTCACTGTCTGTGAAAGTTAGTGCTACAAGCTTTCCTTCCTTCTTTGGTGGTAAAGAGGCTGGAATACTTGGCTTGGTTCAAATCTCTCACCACTCATAGAAAAATGGGCCATTCTACTAAAAATTGGACTGGAGAAGGTCATTAGAAGTGAGTCAACATATGCTTATGATTTTTTAAAATTTTTTAATTAGAGAAATTGTAGCTTTACAGAAAACTCATGTAGAAAATATAGCATTCCCATATACTAACCACCGTATAGCACCCTATTATTAGAACCTAGCCTTAGTGGTACATTTGTTATAATTTATGAAATAACATTTTTATAATTGTATTATTAACTATTGTTCACCATTTACAACAGGGCTCATGGTGTTGTATAATCCTGTATTACCTTTTAATTTTTTTTAGTAACATATATACTACCTAAAATTTCCACTTTTAACCACATTGACATATATAATTCAGTACTGTTTATTACATTCACAGTGTTGTGCTACCATCTTGATCACTCATTTCCAAAACTTTACAACGTGACCCAATAGAAATTCTGTACAATTTAAGCATTACCTCTAGGCTTATGAGGCTGTTAACTTCAACCCATGTTTAGAGAGCATTCTCTACCCCCAGCCCATCCCCTGGTAATCTATATTCTAGATTCTAACTCAATCAGTTTGCTTATTCTAATTATTTCATATCAATGAGATGATACTAAATATTTGTTCTTTTGTGTTTCACTTATTTCACTCAATATAATGTCTTCAAGATTCATTTATGTTGTCCTATGAATCAGAACTCCATTCTTATGTATGCTGAAAAATATTCCATTGTATGATTGTATGTCTATCCCACACTTTGTTTATCCATTCATTGGTTATGGACATGTGGGTGGTTTCCATATTTTATCAAATGTGAATAATGCTGCTATGAGCATCAGTGTGCAATTATCAGTTTGAGTCCCTGCTTTGAATTCTATTAGGTATATGCCTAGTAGAGAAATTGCTGGGTAATGTGGTGATTCTATACTTAGCTTTTGGAGGAACTGCTAAACTGTCTTCTGCTGAGACTATACCATTTTACATTCCCACCAACAACGAATGAGTGTTCTGTTTCTCCACATCCTCTCTTAGACTTGAAATTTTTTGTTCCTGTAATAGTAGCTATCCTAGTGCATGTGAAATGATATCATTGTGGTTTTGATTTGCATTTTCCAAATACATAATGATATTGAGCATCTTTTCATTTGCTTTTTAGTCATTTGTACATCCTATTTGGAGAAATATCTATTTAAGTCTTTTGTCCACTTTTTAATTGCATTTTTGTCTTTTTATTGTTGAGTTGTAGGATTTCTTTATGTATTCTGGATATTAAACTATTATCAGATTTGTGGTTCCCAGATATTTTCTCCCACTGAGTAGGTTTTCTTTTCACTTTCATGATAAAGTCCTGTGATGCACAAAAGTTTTTAATTTGGTGAGGTCACCTTTATCTATTTTTTCTTTTGTTGTTTGTAATTTAGATACAAAGTCTAATGAGCCGTTGCCTAACACAAGATCATGAAGATGAGTCGCTATGTTTTCTTCTAGGCATTGTTTAGTCCTAGTTCTTATATTTAGGCCTTTACTTTATTTTGAGTTAACTTTTATATATGGTGTGAGATAGGTGTTCTCCTTCATTCTTTTGCATATGAATGCCTAGTTCTCTATGCACCATTTGTTGAAGAGTCTTTTCCAGTTGGATGGACTTGGCAGCTTTATTAAAAATCAATTGGTCTTAGACATAAGGTCTGTTTCTGAACTCTCAATTAAATTTTAATGGTGTATATATTTATCCTTGTCCCAGTACCATGCTGCTTTGACCACTGTAGCTCTGTAATAAGTTTTAAAGTTAGGAAGTGTGAGTCCTCCGACCTTTTCTTCTGTTTTCAAGATGGTTTTTGGTATTGGGGACTCCTTGCCCTTCCAGATAAATTTGATGACTGATTTTTCCATGTCTGCAAAGTATACTGTTGGAATTTTAATTAGAATTGTGTTGAATCTGTAATCATTTTGGGTATAATCACATCTTGACAATATTTAGTTTTCCAATCCATGAGCATAGAATGCTCTTCCATTTATATAGATTTCCTTTAATTTTGTTTAGTAAAGTTTTGTAGTTATCCATGTATAAGTCTTTTACATCTTTGGTTAAATTTATTCCAAGATATTTGATTTTTTTAGTTGGCATTATAAATGGACTTTTTTTCTTGAGTTCTGTGCTGGTTTGAATGTATTATGTCCCCCAAAACGCTATTTTCTTTTATGTATTCTTGTGTGGGCAGATGTATCAGTGTTGATAAGACTGTAATTCTTTGAGTATTTCTGTGGAGATGTGCCCCACCCAACTGTTCGTGATGACTCTGATAATTTCCATGGAGGTGTTACCCCACCCATTCAGGGTGGGTCTAAATTAAATCACTGGAGCCATATAAATGAGCTGACAAACAGAAGGGACTCAGTGCAACTGAGAGGGACATCTTGAAGAGGATCTACAGCCAAGAGGGACACTTTGAGAATGCACAGAAGCTGTGAGAGTAGCTGCAGAGGAGAGACAGTTTGAAGACTACCGTTGAAAGCAGACTTTCACTCCGGAGAACCTAAGAGAGGACAAACGCCTCAAGAGCAACTAAGAGCGACATTTTTGAGGAACTGCAGCCTAGAGAGGAAGGTCCTGGGAGAAAGCTGTTTTGAAACCAGAACTCTGGAGCACAGGCCAACCATGTGCCTTCCCAGCTAACAGAGATTTTCCGGACACCATTGGCCGTCCTCCAGTGAAGGTACCCTTTGTTGATGGACACTTTATGGCCTTAAGACTGCAACTGTGTAACCAAATAAACCCCCTTTTATAAAAGCCAATACATTTCTGGTGTTTTGCATTCCAGCAGCATTAGCAAACCAGAACAAGTTCCTCCTCAGATTGCTCATTACCAGTATGTAGAAACAATACTGATTTTCCATGTTGATCTTGTACCCTGCCACTTGCTGAAATCATTTATTAGCTCTACAAGCTTTGTTGTAGATTTTTTTTGGATTTTCTGAATACGGAATCATGTCATCAGCAAATTGTGCAAGTTTCACTTCTTCCTTTCCAATTTGGATGTCTTTTATTTCTTTTTCTTGCCTAACTACTTAGATGCTTGATGAAGATGGAGCCTAGATTCTGTCCATCACACCAATTCTCATTGAGGTTGTTACTTTCAACCCATATTTGGGGACAGCAGTACATCAGAATTCAGGGAAAGCATGGCTGCTGTGCACTCTCTTGGAAAAGTGCAGCTGCCTCTCCCTCATGCCCAGAAGACAAAACATCATTCTGTAGATGACTCTCATACGTCACGAAGTAATAAAGTTTGCCCTGCAGGGTTTCAGAATTTTGGGGGACTCATGACCCTTGTTTTCCTTCTAATATCTCCCTATGGGGATGGGAGTGTTTATCCTAGGACTGTCCTGTCATTGTATATTGGAAACAGATAACTTGTTCTTTAGGACTCACAGGTGAACACACTGAGAGGAATTGTTCCCCAGGACAGAGCACACCTATAACCAATCTTGATGATTCTTTTTAACTAGTCCTGTTACTGAAATCACTGAATGTTTTTGGGATATTGTGATGGAATGAATGTTTGCATATGGAAATAACATGTCTTTGGGGGTCCAGAGAGTGAATTGTGTTGGCTTGGAACTGTGGGTACCCTAGAAAATCATGTTCTTAGGATTAATCCATTCTGGTGTGTATAAAACTATTAAGTAGGACCTTTTGATGAGGTTACTTCAGTTAAGGCATGGCCCCAGGTGGCTATTAAACTTCTTATTGGAATCCTTTATAAGAGAACATAATTAAACAGAGAGAAAGCCATGGAAGCAAGCATCTGAGAGCAACAAAACCCAGAAGAGAAGGGAGAGACGAGGAGATGTTGCATGTGCCAGAGAATTCAAGGGCCACTGGCAGCCGGTCTTCTTGAAGATGCCTCAATTTGGACATTTTTCTCAGCCTCAAAACTGTAAGTTAACAAACCCTCATTGTTAAAAGCAAACCCATTTCATGGTATCTCCTATGAGCAGCCTAGGAAACTAAAACACCATATTTACCTTCATCTGTTTGAATTGATTTAGAAGGTTTGTTCAAACTCTTTGTTTAATTGTTCCAAATCTGTGTTTCCTCTGAAGTTTCAATTTGTTAGTCTGACTGGGCTATAACTTCCTGTTTCTTAGTATGGCTTATAATTTTTGCTGATGACTGGGCATTTGATTTTTTTTTTTTTTTGAGTTTTTAAAAATATTATTATACTTAGTTCTAGAAATGATAGAAAATAAAAATTGATATAATTACATCACAACTTTAGAAAGGTATATTTATCCTTTCACACCGGAGAAATTGTATGCAATGCCAGCAAGGGAAATCCCAAAGCTGTAGGTGACAAAGCTGATAGCAGTCCTTGTAAATTTTTAACGTTTTCTTCTTTTGGGCAAATATGAGTCCAGTGGAAAGAGTCCTGAACACATTAAAAGACACGTAGCAAAAATTAGACCTTAATTAATTAAAATAGTGACACATGTTTACAGCAAGAAAAAAGTACCATTCATGCAATGCTCCTGCAAGGCAATGATAATATAAATGTAAAAGCTATTAAAACTGAAACACCTATAAATGCTTACCATAACCTCACACGTGATCTAGATAATCATGATCCCTCTTGTGTTTATAAACCTGTAGCCATTTTATTATCATTTGTATAAGCATAAGTGCTGTATTTATTTTTATAGGCAGGTCCTCGCAAATTATGTATCCAGTCAAGATTTGTTTTTTTTAACATTTGTGTCTCAAATTTACTGTTGTGTACTCCATTCTTTGACATGTTTAAAATTCCTATTGTCTTTCAAGAATGTATCAAACACCGAAAACTGCTACTTTAAACAAAAATCTTTCCTATTTCTTAGTATGACATAATTTTTTGTTGATGATTGGGCATTTTATTTTTATGTGTTAACTCTGAAGGTCAGTTTCTGCCTCTTGCCTGGGGATTTATTGTTGATTGGCTTTGTGTTAAGCTCTTCATTGGTGCTTGGTTCAACTTATTCTGGATCTTTAGAGTAGCCGGTATATAACTGTTCAGATTTTCTCAGCTCTTCTTCACCTGATTCTTGCCCTGGATATGCAGTTCAATATTTAAGATTGCACTTTTTGTACAACAATTTCACCTCCAGGAGAGAGCTTCTTTTCCTCTGTTCTTCTCTGGGAATTTCGATTTCTCCTGCTTGTTTTTGTGCAGAACTTTCTTCTCTGCTCCTATAATTTTTGTAAATTCTCTCCCTCACTCAGTGACCCCTTTTCCTTATACTTCTCTCTTCTGGGATGTATTCCATCTTAGAGCAGTTCAGTTCTTCCCTTTTTAAATTTTTCTGTGAACATTTTCTGCCTCCAGTTTCTTCCCATTGGATATCCTTCCCCAGGGAGCTAGATGTATTCAATTCAGAAATGTCCATTTTGGTTTAGGTGGTCTAGCAGAGACTAGTTTGAGTGTGCACACCTCTTGCCCATAGTTCTGCCAGTCTTTAATTTTTTTTTCTCCTGGGGGCACTTTTTTTTTCAAATTCAGTTTTATTGACATATATTCACACACCATACAATCATTCATGGTGTACAACCATCTGTTGGCAGTACCATTCTATAGTTGTGTATTCATCACCTAAATCTATTTTTGAACATTTTCCTTACACCAGAAAGAATCAGAATCAGAATAAAAAAGAAAATAAAAAAAGAACACCCAAATTACCCCCACATTCCACCCTATTTTTTCATTTAGGTTTTATCCCCATTTTTCTACTCATCCATCCATACACTGGATAAAGGGAGTGTGACTCACAAGGCTTTCACAATCACACTGTCACCCCTTGTAGGCTACATTGTTATACAATTGTCTTCAAGAGTCAAGGCTACTGGCTTGGAGTTTGGTAGTTTCAGGTATTTACTTCTAGCTATTCCAAAATATTAAAACCTAAAAAGCGTTATCTATATAGTGCATAAGAATGTCCACCAGAGTGACCTCTTGACTCTATCTGAAATCTCTCAGCCACTGAAGCTTTATTTTGTTTCATTTCATTTCCCCCTTTTGGTCAAGAAGATGTTCTCAATCCCATGATGCCAGGTCCAGATTCATCCCCAGGAGTCATATCCTGCATTGCCAGGGAGATTTACACCCCTGGGAGTCAGGTCCCATGTAGGAGGGAGGGCAGCAAGATCACCTGCCAAGGTGGCTTAACTAGAGAGAGAGGGCCACATCTGAGCAACAAAGAGGCACTCAGGCAGAGACTCTTAAGCACAATTATAAGCAGGTCAAGCCTCTCCTTTGCAGTAACAAGCTTCATTGGGGCCAGCCCCAGAACAGAGGGCTTAGCACATCAAGCCGTCAGTCCCCAATGTTTGTGAGAACATCAGCAACAATCCAGGTGAGGAAGTCCAACAGCTCTGCATTCTCTCCCAGCTCTTCAGGGGGGCCTCCTGGGGGCACTTTTGTATGTGATAGTCCTCAGCCACTTGTGTTCTGCCCTGAGTCTCTGCAGACTTAGGTCCCTTGTCTGGATATATGTGGGGTTCTAACTTACTGCTGTGAATGGCTCTATGGTCTGTACTGGTGGCATTTGTTAACATTTACAGAAATAATAGTGTTGTGTTTTGTCAATATGTACATGTGCAATAATTGTTGAAGGTAGGCACAATTATTAGGCAATTATTAACATATATGTACAAAGAAGTGTATGTTACCACATAGCTACAACTTATCAGGGGATCCCCAACTGAGCATTGAGAAAATCCAAAATAATTGGATCAACTTGAGCTTATCAGCTTTTGAGGGTTACATAGAGAGAAATTTAAAGACATATAAATTACAATAATCATGTGTCTACTTAGGAATATTGATTTTTTTCCTCTTTCACATGTTACGAAACAAGCTTATTCACACTGTATCTTCAATATTACTGCCTTTTTAAATCAACAAAACCATGTTTGGCAAATCATCAGATACATTTACCAGAGCACTTTGCTATGCTTCCACATTGCTTGGGCAAGTTTTCAATTTGTCTGTCCTTTTGTTGCTGGAAACGTTAAGTCACAGGTTGCTTAAAGAGAGGTGGCTTTCATTAGTCCTATAGATGTATATTTTTGATTTCTAAAACTTAACCACTTATTGCATCACTTATTCCACTGTTTTTTTTTTAAAGTATTTTGAAAATGGTGTCCAACCACTGTGATTTTAGGTCGTATCTCAAGAATAAACAGGAAAAAAAAATTAGAGTAAAGATAAATGAAATAAAAAAATACAGAGAATCAAAAGAACCAAAATTGGTTCCTTGGAAAGATCATAAAAATTGACAAAACTTTAGTTATAATGACAAAGAAAAAAGAGAGAGGATACAAAAAAATAAAATCAGAAATAAAAACAGGACATTACTACTGAACTTACAGAAATCAAAGGGATTATAGCAGGATACCTTGAGTAATTGTTTTCCAATGAATTAGATAATCTAGATGAAATGGATGAATTTCTAGAAATACACAGATACACAAATTGCCTAAACAGACTCAAGAAGAAATATAATCTCTCAACAGACCAATAACAGATAAAGACATTAGCTATGGTAGTTTCAAGTTTTATGCACCCCAGAAAAAAACATTTTCTCAAGTCTAGTTCACTCCTGTGGGTGTGAACCCATTGTAAGTAGGATATTTTGATGAGGCTACTTCAGTTAAGGTGTGACCACCTCATCCAGGAGAGGTCTTAATCTTATTACTAGCGTCCTTTATAAATGAAATGAATACAGAGAAAGACAAAGCCAGGGATGCAAGAAGCTGAAATCAACAAAACTCAGCTGAGAAGAGTGAGACCAGTAGACACTGCTATGTGCTTTGCCAGAGGAGCCAAGGATTGCTGGCTACTGGTCTTTGTGAAGAAAGCATTGTCCTGATGAAGTCTTGATTTGGACATTTTCCAAGACTTTAACCATGAGCAAATAAATTCCCATTGTTTAAGCCAAACCATTTCATAGTATTTGCTTTGAGCAGCCTTGGAAACTAAACCAGATTTTGGCACCAGAATAGTGGGGTGCTACGACTGCAAATGCAAAAAATGTGGAAATGGCTTTGGAATTGCATAATGGGTAGATGTTAGATGAATTGTGAGGCACTTGATAGAAAAAGGCTAGATTGCTTTGAAGAGATTTTGGTGGAGTTATGGATGCTAAAGGTACTTCTGATGAGCACATAGAAGACGATGAATGTGTTATTGGAAACTGGAGGAAAGGCAATCTTTGTTTTACAGAAGCAGAGAACTTGGAAACATTGAGTTTTGATGTCAGATGGGGGGAAGAATTTGAGGGGATTTCCAAGCTAAATGTGGAAAGTGCAGCCTGATTTCTCCTTGCAGCTTACAGTAAAATGCAAAAGGAAAAGAATGTGCTGAGAACTGAACTCCTGAACACAAAGAAACCAGGAAATGTTGGTTTGGAAAATTCTTAGTTTCCAGAAAGAGAGTCATCAGAAAATGGTGCTCCGTGTGAGGGTTTAACTGAATGTGATTCCAGTCAACCTTTTCAGTGCAACTCAGGATTGGAGGTGCAATTATCCAGAAAGAATTTGTGAGGAAGTTCTTTTGTCTGATGATTTGGACCTCTGTGTACTACATGTGAAATCAACAAGTTTTTGCAAGATCTGTATGAACAGAAACATTGAAGCCTGGACTAAAAGGAACAGAAAAAAGACAGATAGAAGGAAAAAGAACTTCAAAAGTAGAGCCATGGAAGCTGATGTCTGAACTGAAGACAACTTCTCAGGCCAGTAGAGCTTGCCCTCCCATGTGTGTGAAAAGGGTGAGTATGCCCCAGCACTTGGAGCAGGTATGCCTTCCACCTCATTGTTGAGGAAGAGTGCTCCCACCTCAGTGTTCTCAGAAGTTGGAGCCTGTGTCCTGGCTATTGCAGAGAGTCTGACCACCAACATAATTCTTGATGAGGGTTGAACCTGTGCCCTGGAATTACAGGAGAGCCTGGCAACCATTCCAATGCTTCAAGAGGTTAGAGCTTTCACCTCATGTTGTGGGGAGAGCATGACTGCCACACAAGCACTTGGAAAGATTGGGGCTGTTGCTCCATCAGGCCCAGAGGATAAAACATTGTTCCATGGAGGACTCTCACACCTTGAAATCTAATGAAGTATGCCCTGCAGCATTTCAGAATTCTTTGTGACCAATGACCCCTGTTTTTCTTCCAGTGTCTTAGTATGGGAATGGGAACATTTTTCCTATGACTGTCCCTCCACTGTATATTAGAAGCAGATAACTTGTTATTCAAGTTTAACACATTTACAGATGGAGGGGAACTGTGCCACAGTAAAGACCATGCCACATAACTGATTTTGATGAGACTTTATTCTAAGCATTATTATGGGATATTGTGATGGAATGAACATATTTTGCATGTAGAAAGAGCATGTATTTGGTGGTCCAGAGGGTTGAGTGTGGTGGTATGATGTTGCATGTACCCTAGAAAAAAAATGTGTTCTCAAATCTAGTACATTCCTGTGGGTGTAAACCCATTGTAAACAGGACCTTTTGATGAGCCTACTGCAGTTGAGATGTGACCTACCTCATCCAGGAGAGGTCTTAATTCTATTACTGGAATCCATTATAAATGGAATGGAGAGAGAGGAGAAAGACAGATATAGAGATAGAGATAGAGAGAGTGCACCACAGAAGCAAGAAACTGAAATCAACAAAACCCAAAAGAGAAGGGCAAGACCAGTAGATGCTGCCATGTGCCTTGTCGTGTGACAGAGGAATTAAGGATCACTGGCATCCAGTCTTTAGGAAGAAAGCATCACCTTGATGATGCCTTGATTTGGATATTTTTCCAGACTCTGTGAGAGGATAAATTCCTCGTGTTTAAGCCAAACCATTTCATGGTACTTGCTTTGAGCAGCCCAGGAAAATAAAACAACCAGTAATCAGAACTCCCAGCAAAGAGAAGCTTGGGGCCATACAGCTTCACTGGTGAGTTAACTACAATTCTTCTCAAACTCTTCCAAAAAATTGAAGAGAATGGAACACTTCCTAAACTCATTTCATGATGACAGCATCACCCTAATACCAAAGCCCAAAACTATATATCACAAGAAAACAAAATTATAGGCCAATATCCCTTACGAATACATATGCAAAAGACTTCCACAAAATATTAGCAATCTGAATCAACATCACATTAAAAGCATTTGTACCATGACCAAGTGGGATTTATCCCAAGAATGCAAGGCTGGTTCAACATAAGAAAATAAATCAGCATAATATACCACATTAACATAGCAAAGGAATAAATCTCACATGATTATCACAATTGATGTAGAAAAGGCATTTGACAAAACCCACCATCTTTCTTGATAAAATACTTAGAAAACAAGGAAAAGAAGGGAAGTTCCCCAACATGACAGAAAGGTTATATGAAAAACTGACAGTTAATGTCATACTCAGTGATGAGTGACTGAAAGTTTTCACCCTAAGATCAGGAACAAGACAAGGAAGTCCACTGTACTAAAACTTCCAACTAGAGCAACTAGGCAAGAAAAAGAAATAAAGGCCCTCCAAATTGGAAAGGAAGAAATAAATGTACCCTTATTTTCAGATATCATGATCCTATATATATAGAAAATCCTAAAGAATCTTTAAGAAAGCTGCTGGAACTAATAAATGAATTCAGCAAAGTGGCAGGGTACAAGACCAATGCTCAAAATTCAGTGTTTTTCTTCACAGCAATGAAAAAATCTGAAAACAAAATAAAGAAAATTCCATTTACAATAGCAACTAAAAGGATAAAATATCTAGGAATAACTTATAATCAAGGATGTAAAGTACTTGTACACAAAAGAAATTAACTTAAGGAAGAAATTACAGAATACCTGAAAAAATGGACATATGTCGCATGTCCATAGATTGAATGACTTTATATCATTAAGACGTCAATACTAACCAAAGCAATTTACAGATTTAATGCAATCCGAATCATAATTCCACCAACCTTCTTTGAAGAAATGGAAAGGTCAGTCATTATATTCACATAGAGGGGAAAGGAGGCCTGAATAGCCAAAACCATCTTGAGAAAGAACAAAGTTAGAGGATTCACACATTCCAATTTCAAAACTTTTTATGAATCTACACCTAACCAAAGCAGTGTGGTACTTGCACAAAGATATCCATATAACCCATAGAATAGAATTGAAACAAATAATATAAATGAATAAAAAAATCCCTACATCTATGGCCAATTAATGTTTGACAAGTTTGGAAAATCTATTCAGTAGGGAAAGAATCATCTCATCAATAAATGTTGCTGAGAAAACTGGATATCCACAGGCAAAAGAATGGAAGTGAACCTCTACCTCACACCATACACAAAAATTAAATCAAAATTGAACAATTACCTAAATGTAAGAGTTAAAACTATACAACCCTTATAGAAAACATAGGGAAACATCTTCAAGGCCTTGTACTAGTCAATGGACAAGACTTACACAAAAAGCACAAGCTACAAAAAAAAAAAAAAAAAAGTAGATAAATGGGACTTCATCAACATTAAAAACTTTTGTGCAGTTAAAACATTTAGGCTATTAGAAATGTCTCTTCCCTGGAAAACAGTTTCCTCATGGTCATGGGCATTACATTGTGTGTCCTATATCTAGCAATCCCTGGACCCAGCATAGGAGAGTTCTGCAGGCTGCCTTGAATATGCAGGGCACGTTCTGGGAGAGCAAGTGCCTCAGGCCACCAGCAGACAGACTGGGTGAGGCATACCTGCTCCCTGGATGTGCACAAGGGTTACTCTACTCCCTCCAGAACTGAGACCAACAATCCCGACCGGGAGCACTGGCCAGCTCTGTGAGAAGGCAGAAAGGGATTGGGGAGTGTCCAGCCAGAGCAACAGGAGACCTTACAGCTTTTAAAAATTTATTAGAGAAGTTGTAGGTTTACAGAAATACCATGCATAAAGTACAAAATTCCCATATACCACCCTATTATTAACACCTTGGATTAGTGTGGTGCATTTGTTATAATTCATAAAAGAACATTTTTGTAATTGTACCATTAATTATAGTCCATGATTTAACTTAGGGTTTACTATGTAGTGCAGTTCCATGGATTTAAACATTTTGGTTTACTATGTAGTGCAATTCCATGGATTTAAACACTTTTTAGTCTATTACCATATGTACAACCTAACATTTCCCCTTCTAACCACATTCAGATATATATTTCAGTGCTGTTCATTTGGTTCACAATGCTATGCTGCCATCACCACCATCCATTACCAAAACATTTCCAAGGTTTCCATGGTTCCCTATAGGAACACTGTACATCTTATGCCTTAACTCCCTGAAGCTTTTAAGAAGCATTTTTCTTGATTCAGTGTTTGCCCTGTTACTGCAGTCCTTCAACTGTTTCCTGGAACTTTGAGAAAGATGTTTCTGCTATTTTATTAGTTGTTCAAAGCTTCCATGGTGCTACAGAGCCCTGAAGTTTCTCACTCCACGATCACGAACAGTAAGCAGTCATTTTGAAGGCATGTACAGACAATGTAGCCTTTCAAATTCTTGTTCTACCTTTAAGTTCTTGTTCAGTTTTATTACTGGAACTAGTCAACCATGGTACTCTGTAAGAGGCATAAGGGTTGAGGTTACTTAGTAGTATATGAAATTTAAAGTGCTGTTAGGGACAATGTGAAGTGTTTTGAAGACTATAATATCAACTAGCTTTTCTAATAAATTTTCAAATTCAAACAATGGTAATTATATACAATGCTTTGTTAGAAATTCTAGACTGTGAGCTTCTTGAAGGACCCCTTCTTATAGATCTCTCTTGAGTTGATGTATTCACTGGACACTTTTATGTCCTCATTTTTTCATTTTTCCTTGATTGAGTTGTAAATGGTACATATTCCACACCAAACATTAAACCCTATGTATTCATATCAATAGAAACTGAAGATGCCTGCCCAATATCATCTTCTATCTATTTTAAAGCTTTTAAGTCCATAACCAAAGTGTTCAATCAAAGATGTTAATTGCATGAGAATGGGAAGATAGAATTTTCCTAAGCCAGTGTTCCATTAGGTCTTAGTGAGAATGAATGGAAAGGGTGGAGAATGGCCTGAAAAATGTAGATTAGATTTATCTGGAAAGGTAATGAACCTCTAAGAGAACATAAGCTAAATTTGAATTTCTTAATAAAAATGGAAACGAGCCAGGTTTCAGCCCTCTCATTACCAAATTTTTGCATGGCTCGAATCTTCACTCATTTTGTGCAGCAAGATATCTGTTCTGGCAAATCTTGGTGTCTCCTGATTAATAAAAAATAAAGTCCCCCAAATTTTATATATTCTGTCATAGGAAATTTAGAAGAGTATCTTCATCATAACTTATTTACATCTAATTTATGTTCTTATTACCAGCACCTAACTCTATAACTGACATATTTTATAAGAATGAGTGAATAATTGTGTTTATGATTTTGGTATATAAATGGTCATTCCAAACACTGTGAAAATAGACTAACATTTTTACTTTTCAGTATTTAAGTACACTAAGAAGAAGAAACACATAATTGGAAATTTAAATTAATGTTGGTAAAAAGTAAAAATCACCCCCCTCCCCCGCCAAAGAGTGTGCTGGATTTTAATAGACCCTTTATATATTAATATCTTTGAGAATACATGGAAGAAAACACTGCAATATATGCTAATATAAAGAAGTTTTCAGTAAAGCTACAGTGAGCAGCTCATATTATTCAAGCAATATTTAATATCAGATGCAATAATGTACCAGTAAAGCCATACAATTTGGAAAGTCCTATAGAGTTTATTGTTCATGAGTATTGAAATTAAGTTTCATACAAGGAAACCAGAGGTTAAGATCAAGATATATTTTATATTAATTGATTTAGTATTATTTTCCTTCACAGCTCTGCTGATTCTTAAAGGAAAACTGGTTTTTCTTCCACAAAGAATCATAGAAGGGAATATAAAGTCCCAGGTATTCCCTGGTCCCTTTGTACTCCTCAGAACAGGTAATCCTGATTATCATGAGAAGCCATGGTTACTGCTATGTAATCATGACAGAAAGGAGTGTGTCTGGGACCATCAGGAGTCACTGAAGCATCTCTTGTTTCTGTGCTGGGGATTGACACAGGAAGGGCAATTACAGCAACAATGACCGAACAGGGTCAAGGCAACTTTCATTTGGGTATGAAAATCTGGCTTACCACACCTTGCAAGCAGCCTAGACCAGCAGAACAGGCTAAGTGTTTGGGAAATCTGAGTATTTCATGAAAGGACTATAAGTTTACCTACAAACATTCATGTCATATGTGTTTTGTTTTTCTTAGAGATTTAATGAGCCAAAACCTAGACGTGTCAGTAACAAAATGGTCTTAAAGTGCAGCATGAGTAGATCTGAGAAAAGCAAGGAGTTTCCTATAACATATTCTTGTTATTATTTTTAAAAAACAAGAGAAGAACATATTATTTACTACCTGTCTTCCTCTTCCAAAATATGATCTTCATGAGGAAGGGATTTTTTTTTTTCTGGATTCCTCTCCCCCCACATTAGATCAAAGTATCGCATGTGATAGTCACTTAATATTTTTGGAATTAATATTTACACTTTCCTATTTATAGCCTTCCCATAGTTTAACATTCATTTAAAATTAAAATACTCAAAATCCCAAGTATGATGCCAGAGGTCCTAAATGGACTGGTTACTGCTTACCTTTCCAAAATTATTCCTCTCTCTCTCTCTCTCTCTCTCTCTCTCTCTATTGTTCTGTCCCACTGGCTTTATAAAATTCTCAAGCACATCAAGCTTGTGCCAAACTCTGAGCCTTTTATTTTTAGAATTATATGTGTAGGTATGTCATATTACCCATAAATTTTATTTCATTGTAATAATGGAATTGTTTCAAAATAATAATTATCAAAAACTAGTATTGAGTCTAATTGTGTGAGAACCACTGATAAGAGGATGAGCCCCATTGATGGTGATGTGATTTTCTAAAAATGGTGAAGTTGTTAGTGATATTACTAAAAAAATCAAGTAACATTTACCTTGATTTATAGGGTAGTATCGTTCCTGTAAAATTCAATTATATTAAATACTTGCCAAAATACTTTGGGTTCATATGTAAAATGACATTAACTTTTTGGCTCAGATTAAGTTTTCAATCAATTATGAAAAGATATTTCATTCTACAGATATGTCCTGTAGGACATTTAAAAGCCATGAGGGATGTCATACAATTCTTCATTATGCATGATGCTCACCACATTGTAGAATGGCTACAATGCCAGAATCGTGCCCACTAAATTACAGGTGTGCTGCTCTCTGATAATGATGACAAACAAAATCACTTCGTAGGAGTCAGACCCCTTTTGAAAATTTCCACCCCAGCCATGGAATGGTGGTTTCTTCTCTTTATTCCAGTCTCTGTTCAAATGTGTAACTCAGGTATGTCTCCATATAAATAAACTAAGTTATATGTTATTATGATGAATACTTCTCCCTCTCTTTCTAAAATAGAAGCATAGACCTAATATAGAGCTAATGGTCAGTCCAAATGAGATGACTAAAAGCAGGTGGTACATGGAGGGAAGTCCCAGAAAAAAGTAACGGTGTCATCATTAAGTCCCCATAACCATTGATGAGACTGCATCCACATGAACTTGAATAAAGTTGCTCAAAAGAAATAATTAGCCTGTATGTTTGCATAGTCTTTTCCCAGGGACAAAAAAAAAAAAAAAAAAAAAAATAGCTTGGTAGCCAAGAGCACCAATTTTTATTTTTTATTTTTATTTTATTTTATTTTATTTTTTTAAATTCAGTTTTATTGAGATATATTCACATACCATACAATCATTCATGGTGTACAAGCAACTGTTCACAGTACTATCTTATAGTTGTGCATTCATCACCCCAATCTATTTTTGAACATTTTCCTTACACCAGAAAGAATCAGAATCAGAATAAAAAATAAAAATAAAAAAAAGAACACCAAAATCACACCCCCCATTCCACCCTATTTTTCATTTAGGTTTTGTCCCCATTTTTCTACTCATACACTGGATAAAGGGAATGCTATCCACAGGGTTTTCACGCCTTGTAAGCTACGTTGTTACACAATTGTAAGAGCACCAATTTTGAAATCAGACATGCTGAAGTACAAATCTTCTTAGCAACAACATCTATTTTGGGAAACCCCAATCTGAATTAAAAACAGCATAGATCAAAAATATAATCCTAAGGAAATGAATAACTAAAGCCAGAAAGGAAAATTGTGATATTACACTGACCTTACAGAAATAAAGAGATTATAACAGAATATAGTGAGCAATTGTACACCAACAAAATAGACAATCTAGGAGAAATGGAAACACTCTTAGAAATAAATCAATTACCCAAACTGACTCAAGAAGAAATAAAAACATCAATAAACCCATGACAAGTACAGAAATTGAATCAGTAATCAAAAACCTCCAACCAAAGACAAGTCCAGAGCCAGATGGCTTCACTGGTGAATTTTACCAAGCATATAATGATGAATTAATGCCACCGCTTTTCAAGCTTTTCCAAAGAATTCAAGAGGAGCTCTTCCAAAAAACTCTACATTTACTAATTCATTCTATGAGACTAACATGAATCTGATACCAAAACCAGGAAAAGACATAAGAAAATTACAGACCAATTCCCCTTATAAATGTAGATGCAAAATCATTAACAAAAACCTTAACTGAATACAATGGTATTATAAAGAATATACATGACTAATTGGGATTCATCCCAGGTATGCAAATTTGGTTCAACATACAAAAATCAATCTGTATTACACTACATAAATAGAATGAAGGGGGGAAACCACATGATTATCTTAATAGATACAGAAAATGCATTTGACAAATCCAGCACTCTTTCTTGATAAAAACTTTCAGAAAGGTAAGAATATATGGGAACTTTATCAATATGATAAAGGCCATTTATGAAAAATCCACAGCTAACATCATACACAATGGCAGAAGACTTAAATCTTCCTTTCTATGAACAGGAATGAAACAAAGAGATGCTCTCTATCACACTACTATTCAATATTGTAGAAGTCCTTGCCAGAGCCATTAGGGAAAAAAAAGAAATAAAAGGTACCCAAATTGAAATAGAGAAGTAAAACTCTCTATTGGCTGATGACATGATCTTAGAAAATCCAAATGAATACACAGGAAAACTATTAAAACTAATAAATGAATTCAGTAAAGTGGCAGACTATAAGAGCAACACAAACACACACACAAAGCACTTGTGTTCCTATATGCTAAAAATAAATTTCACTTATAATAGGATCTAAGAAAATAAAGTAGGAATAAATTTAACTAAGGATAGAAAAGACTTCTATACTGAAAACTGCAAAATAATGCTGAAATAAATTAAAGAAGACCTAAATAAACGGCAAGACATTCCATGTTCATGGATTGGAGGAGTTAATATTGTTACTATGTCAAAATTAGTCAAAGCAATATAAAACTTAATGCAATCCTTATTAAAATTCCGCAGCATTTTTTTTTTTCAGAATTGGGAAGAACAAAATTTATATGGAACCTCAAGGGACCCCAAATAGCCAATACGATATTGAAACTGAAGAACAGGTTTGGAGGACTCACACTTCCTGCTTTCAAATTGTAATATAAAGTAACAATAATAAAAACAGTGTGGTACTGACACAAAAGCAGACAAGTGGATCAGTGCAACAGACTTAAAATATGAATCAGAAATAGACCCACACATCTATGGACAATTGCTTTTTCTTCCCTCTTTTTTAACAACTTTATTAAGATACATTTCATATACTATATATCTCATTCATTTAAAGTGTCCAATTCAATGATATTTAGTGCAGTCACAGAATTGTGCAACTATCACAATGCAACTTTAAGACATTTTCATCACTGTCAAAGGAAGTTTATTAGTAGTCACTCCTCATTTCTCTGAAGCACTCCAATCCCAACCCCGGGAAACCACAAATCTACTCTTTCATATAAATGGAAGCATAAAATATGTTGACTTTTCTGGCTTCTTTCACATAACATAATGTTTTCAAGATTCATCCATGTTGTATCCTGTACCAGTACTTCATTCTTTTTTATTGTTGAGGAATATTCCATTGTATGGAAATACCACATTTTGTTTTTCCATTCATCAGTGGATGGACATTTGTTGTTTACATTTCTGGAGATTCTGAATATATGACATTTTGTATACAAATTTTTGCATGAACATATGTTTTCATTTCTCTTGGGAATCTACACAGGTGTGGAATTTCTGGGTCATATGGTAAATCTATGTTTAACTTTTTGAGAGACGTCCAGGCTGTCTACCAAAGCAGATGCACCATTTTGCATTCCAACCATGTGTGAAGGTTCCAATTCTCCACATCCTTGTAACATACAATCTATCTTTTTCATTAATGTCCTCATCATGATGTGAAGTGGCACCTCATTGTGGTTTTGATTTGTTTAGCTTATACCCATTTGTATTTATTCCCTGGAAAAATGTCAGTTCACATCCTTTACTCATTTATTTTTATTAATAACATGTATTAGAGATGTTGTAGGTTTACAGAAATATCATGCATAAAAATATAAAATACAGAGTTCCCATATAGCACCCTGTTATTAACACCTTGCATTAATGAGGTACATTTGTTATAATTAATGAAGAATATTTTTATAAATGTACTTTTAACTATAGTCCATCATTTACGATAGGATTCATTGCACTGTACAGTCCTATGTTCTTTCTTTTAATTTTTATTCTAGCAAGACATACAACCTAAACATTCCCTCTTTAACCACATTTACATATATAATTCAGTGCTGTTAATTACACTTACAGCGTTGTGCTACCATCACCACCACCCATTAACAAAACATTGTGACATACCCAAATAGAAATCCTGTAAAATTTAAGCACTAATTCCCCATTCCGTACCCCCAGCCCATCCCTTGGTAATCATATTCAAGATTCTAACTCTATGAGTTTGGTTATTCTAATTACTTCATATCAGTGAGATCATACACTATTTGTCTTTTTGTGTCTGGCTTAATTCACTCAGTGTGATGTCTTCAAGATTCATCCATGTTGTTGTATGTATTGGAATTTCATTCTTGTGGTTGGATAATATTCCATTGTATGTTCATTCATTCATCAATTCATGGACACTTGGGTTGCTTCCCTCTTTTGACAATTGTGAATAATGCTGTCATGAATACTGGTGTGCAAATATCTATTGGAGTCCCTGCTTTCAGATCTTTTGGATATATGCCTAGAAGTGGGATAGTTGGGTCACATGGTAATTTTTTACTTAACTTTCTCAGGAACCCCCAAATTTCCCTTCAAAGTGGCTGCATTGCTGTGCATTCCCACCAACAATAAATGAGTGTTCTATTTCTCCACATCCTCTCTATCACTTGTAATTTTCTGTTTTTGTAATAGCAGGTGTGAAATGGTATCTCATTGTTCTTTCAACTCCCATTTCCCTAATAGCTAGTGATGTTGAGCATCTTCACATGTGCTTTTGGCCATTTGTCTATCTTCTTTGGAAAAATGTCTATTCAAGTCTTTTGTCCATTTTTTAAATAGGTTGTTGGTCTTTTTATTGTTGAGTTGTAGGCTTTCATTTTATATACTAGATATTAAACCCTTATCAGAGGTGATTTCTGAATATTTTCTCCCATTAAGAAGGCTGCCTTTTCATTTTAGTGATAAAGTCCTTTGATGCACAAAAGTTTTTAATTTTGATGAGGTCTTCTTTACCTATTTCATCTTTTGCTGCTTGTACTTTGGGCACAAAATCAAGAAACCATTGCTTAACAAAGGTCATGAAGATGCTTCCCCACATTTTCTTCTAGGAGTTGTATAGTCCTGATTCTTATATTTAGGTATTTGAATTGAGAGAAAATAGTGTAAAACCATAAAGCAGTAAGGGTTTACTATCCTGGATATATAAAGTAGTTTTACAATGCAGCAACAAAAAGACAAAACCAAATTAAAAAACAGTTAAAAGACTTGAATAGATGTTTCTCCAATGAAGATATACAAATGGTCAATAAACATGCAAAAAGTTGCACATCATTATCCATTAGGGAAATGCAAATCAAAACCACCATGACATATATGCAGCACAAGGTTGGCTGTTAATGTAAAAAAAAAAAGTGTTGGAGAGGATGTGGAGAAATTGGAACTCTAGTGCATTGTTGTAGAGAATGTAAAGTGATATAACACCTTTGTAAAGCAACATGGTGGTTCCTCAAAAAATTGAATGTAGAATTACCATTTGACTCAGCCATCCCACTTTTAGGTATATACTTAGAGAGAGTGAAATCAGGGCTACAAATGGATACCTGTACATTAATGTTTATAGCAGCATTGTTCTCAGTAGCCAAAAGCTGCAAACAACCCAATGTCCATCAACAAATGAATAGTGAAACAAAAGTTGCTACAAATATGCAATGGAATATTATTTGACCATAAGAAAAAATGAATTTATGAGACATATTGCAACATGGAATAAACTTGAATACATTATACTCAGTGAAATAAGCAGAATTCATAATGACAAAAATTATATGATAACACTTAGAGGAAATGTCAGGAAATATCAAATTATCAGTTATGTAAAACAGAATAGAGGTTACTGGACTGGAGGGAAAGGAAATGGGGGAAGGGGCAGTCCTTGTTTATAAAAATAACAAAAAGATTTTTAACATTCAATAAAAAGAAACCGTAACCCTATGATTAGTTTTCATTAAAGAAAATTTACAGAAAAATATTTGGATGGCAAAAGTAATTAGAATATTGGTTAAAAGCATGAACGCTTGCCATTTGATGTTCCCAGGACTTTTCTATCTGATTTCCAGAATATAAATCAATGAATTCTTTTAAAGCACAGTTGAATGTGATGGCTTTGTTTGATATCAGTTTGTCTAGGCTGAACTATACTCCTCATAGTTTCCTCTCCGCTATGTTTTGGGTTATAGTGGGCTACAAAAGAAACAACAGTCATTTTGTACACACCTTTCCCCACTCATTCAAGCAAAAACTAATCTAGATTTTACTGTGAAGGAATTAGGGTGATATTCTGTGATAAGTTTTATGAATTCCCACTCCATTTAAATCTAAATAAATATGATATTCATTCATTCATTATTCAATTAATAAATATTTTTAAATAAGTTTTGAGGGCCTATTTGGTACTATGATAAGCACTCTGATAAGTTTTGGCACTATAGCTACAAGCAAGAAAGAATACTTATCCTTTCATAGAAGTTCAAATTATTGGGGTAGACATTAAATATTCAATTTCAAATATAGATGACAGCAGAAAATTAAATTTTATTGAGTTTATTTGCAAATTATTAACTACTACATCCTTTGCAAAATATTCTCATTTCCCTAAAATGGAATTTTCTCACTTCTGCCTTATTCATGGTAGCACTTATTTACAGTTGTAGCTTACATATATTTGTATGCCGAGTATGTCCTTCCTCTCAGTTCTAGAGATTTAAAGCCAAATGCAATCTAAACTCACTAAGTGAAGGGATTTTTTTTTTGTTACATCTAAACCTGTGATAGAGCTCTACCTATCAAATATAGCTGCTTAATAAATATTTTTGGATGAATAAAAACTGCCATGTCCTTTTTTAAAGGGATATCTGGGTGTCTGGGTGGCACATCATAGCTGCTACAGATACCTTACACTACTTGGATCCCTTTCTTCCTATATATTCTGAGAGAATTTCCCTAGGGTTGGGGGGGGGGTGGATTTACAATAAGAAAGCTTTATGGGATGAAACAGCCACCACCACTGCAGTTCTCAGCAACTCAGCTAATATTCATCATATTCCTCATTCTTATCCATTCGAGATTTCCCAAAGCTAAATCTAGACTCTGTTATACGTAGAGTCTTTCCTGTTCACTCTGCCTTTACCAAGTCATGGTTGCCACAACTGTCTATTGACTCTATAATTAGGCAAGTGAGTACGAAGTGGTGTCGAAATGGACCATCTAGATGCCAGACACTCCTCCTGGCTCCCATGGTGTAATGGCTGGTCTAACTTATCCTGGTCTTCAGGGCTGATTACCTCTGGTGATTATTTTTTGCCTGCACTTCCCTTGGCACAATGGCCCCAGAGTTTCCAGATAGCAATTTTAACTTGTAATTCAATTGTTCTCTTAATGTGTTCACTGGTAGAAGAGTTCCTTTGGGAACCAAGATCTTCAAACATATAGTACCCAAAGTGTACGGACAGGAAGCCCTAAGTCTTTATGTGGGATTCCTGGAGTGTTTATAAGAACTACTCTAGCTTCCACCACTAGATCCCCCAGACCTATGTTGTATTCATGTTGGGGACATAAGCATATGTAAAAATATTTGATTGAAGTATATACTGCATCCTGAAAGATGGCTTCAACATATCATTGCATGGTATAGCTATACAATTAACAAGACACTATAACACTCTATCAGGCCAGAAGCTTCTGGTTGTTTCAGTATTGAAAGAACCAACAGATCCCATGACCATGGACCCAATTCTGTATCTTTTCTTGCTGAATAATGAGAACCCTGGTGTGCTGGTTTGGATGTATTATGTCCCCCCAAACTCCATTATCTTTGATGCAATCTTGTGTGGGCAGAGATATTAGTGTTGATTAGATGGTAATTCTTTGATTGAGTGTTTCCATGGAGATGCGACTCACCAACTGTAGGTAATAACTCTGATCAGATAATTTTCATGGAGGTGTGGTCCTGCCCATTCAGTGTGGGCCTTAATTAGTTCACTGGAGCCCTATAAAAGCTCAGACAGAAGGAGCAAGCTTGCCACAGCCAAGAGGGACACTTTGAAGAACGTACAGGAGCTGAGAGAGGAGCTTCAGCTTACAGAGACATTTTGGAGAAAGCCTTTGAAAGCAGACTTTTGCTCTGGAGAAGCTAAGAGAGGACAAAAGCCCCAAGAGCAACCAAGAGTGACATTTTGAAGAGGATCTGTGGCCTAGAGAGGAAAGTCCTGGGAGAAAGGCATTTTGAAACCAGAACTTGGAGCAGACACTAGCCACATGACTTCCCAGCTAACAGAGGTTTTCTGGATGCCATGGACCATCCTCCAGTGACGGTACCCGATTGTTGATGTGTTACCTTTATGGCCTTAAGACTGCAACTGTGTAAGCAAATAACCCCCCTTTTAGAAAAGTCAATCCATTTCTTGGTATTTAGCAAACTAGAACACTTAGTTATATAAGGTCTCTTGCTAGTAGATCAAAGACTTTGTAAGCTTTCAAATAGTGGTGCTGACTGAGGCCTTGCAGGCAGAAAAGGCAAACTCATTCCTCAAGTGTGGTCTTTTCATGTCTGAATAAATTGCTGGCCTTACAGAGAGGAAGGGGTTCAGTAGACTCAACTTACCACCAAATGACACATGGTTATCCCCAGGAGTTGATGTCATGAAACAAGTTAGTACTTCTTCTACCTTCATCAGCTGGTCATAAGAAATTCTCAGTAAGGCCATAGATGTGATTAGAGGTTAGGCGTTAGAGTAATAGTGGTAGATAACATGGGGGTCTGGGCTACCTGCTTATGAAGCATATATGTGCCTTGCAGTCCTGCTTGTGCTCAAGCACAAGCTCATCCTTACTTGCAGTTCTTTAATCATATAATACATTTTTGCTGAGCCCACTGAACTTGTAAGGTTGTGTGCTTGACAGAATCCAGCTCGTTATGTTCACTTGATGCCCCATGATCAGACACCATCTCTGCCAGTGCTCAATGGCAAACCAGAAGGTTTCTTTCAGAAGGTTTCTATTTATGAATCGTAAGAGGCATGGCCTTGTTCAAAATTCTTAGATGTTGTGATTCATCTCAAAGAGCTAGCTATAAACTCTTCATGACATCTTTTCTTGCCACTGGGATCTCTTACTACCAATGTATTTGCTGAGTCATATTGCTTGCATCACAATGAGAATATACTGCAAATCTTTTCCTTGATCTGGGCCCACTCAAAGATTTTGTATTCCCTGCTATAAGGCTTGGAATATTATTCTTAGGAATGTAAAATGCTGCTTCCAGTACCTGAAGAGGCCTACAATGTGTTTGGGTTCTTGTTCTGTGGTGGGAAGTGCAAAATGCAACAATTTGTCCTTACTTCAGAGGGCATCTCCTACCATGGACCATTGTGTGTCCAAAATGTTTTCTGACATAGACTGTCCTTGACCCTGTAGAGTTTATCTCTATCCCTCTGGAGCACATATGTCTTACCAAGGTCTCAAATGTGCTAACCATTTCTTGCTCACCTAATCCAATTATTACCAGGACGAAGCATCACCCTTAGATTAGCACTCAAAAAAATTTCCACCCAACCTTTGGCTGAACTATTCTTGCCTTCATAAAGTAAGCACCTAACCTTTGTCCGAACTATGCTTGCTTTCAGAAACTGCTTTCAGGAACAAGAGCAGGAAGCCAGTAACCACAAAAACAGCCCAGACATCCACAGCTGAACATCATGTGCAGAAGAAAAGTGCAGAAATCCTGAGTGCAGACAGCAAGTGCAAAAATGCTGGATGGGACCACTTGCACATATGCGAGCTATTCCCTCTTGTCCCCCATAAAAGAATGTCAGTCACCTCCCTTTGGGAAAAAGATGCCTTTTGGACATGAGTCCACAATTTTCCAAGAATAAAGTGCTGTTTTGCCTTACTGAACCTGGTTTTGTTCTATTGGTATGGGTGATACTGGACAGGAGACCCATTTTGGAGACTCTGGACCATAAAGGGTCAGTAACACAATTAGTGTGAAGGAATCAAGATGGTGGACCAGAGTGATGTATAGCAGATGTCCAGATGATCCAGATCACTTCATATTATGTTATGACAGAAAGTGTGAGTGTTAACATACAGCTGGTTAGGGGGAACTGTCAATATATACTGTTGTCCATTCCATATGAATATGAACTATTTCTAATCTTCTTTTCTGTGAAGAAAAAAAGAGAACACATTCACCAAATCAGTGGTCACATAACCGTATCTGAAGCTTGGTTAATCTGCTCTAGGTGGTTACAACTGGGGCTTATAATTGGTGGAGTTTGTGGTTGTCCACTCTAATTCTCCAAGTTTCACTGGCTTTTGCAAGTGCCAGACTGGAGAATTAAAACAAGATAGGAAAGTGGCCACTACCACTGCATCATTTACTGAGATATAATTTACACACTATAAATGTACTGATTTATTTTATTTAAATGAGTTTTATCAAAGTATACACCAGAATAACCACCACAATCAACATGTAGAAGCATCTCATCACCCCCAAAAGTTTCCTGGTCTACACTCTCCACAAATGCAAAACCAGTCCTAGGCAACCACTGTTCTTCCTTCTATCACTTTAGACTAGATCAGCCTTTCCTAGAAGTTCATTTATATCTGGCTTCTTTCACTCAGAGTAATGTCTTCTAAGATTCAACATGTTTCCAGTACTAGGAATTTGTTTCTTTTAATTGCTGAATAGTAGTCCATGATATGGATATAACACAATTTAGTGTTTAATTTACCTATTGATAGACATTTGAATGGTTTCCAGTGTTTGACTATTATGAATGAAACTGATATGAGTATTCATGTGCAAGTCTTTGTGTAGATACATGTTTCCTTTCTTTTATAAGTATATAGGAGTGGAATTTCTTACCCATGTGGTAAATATATAATTGGCTTTGTAAGAAAATGTCAAACTGTTTTCCAAAGTAGGTAGTACAGTATGAAATTCTAACCAGCAATGTAAAAGAATTTAAGTTGCTTCACATTCTCTACAAAAGTTGGGTTTAAAATTTTAGCCTGTGGATGTAAAGTAGTATTATCTCATTGTGGTTTTAATTTTCATTTCCCCAATGACTAATGATATTGAGAATCTTTTTGCATATAATCCATATACCTTATTTCGTAAAGCCTCTGTTCAAATCAATTGCCAAAAAAAAAGGGTCCTTGTCTTTTCATTATGTACTTTGCATGTAAGTACTTAATCAGATATATCATATTCCAGGCTGTATCTTACCTTCCAATGTTCTTAACCATGCCTATTGAAGAGGTGAATTTTTTATATCCAACTAATTTTGTTTGTTTGTTTTATGGTTGTTCTTTTATTTCCTACAAAATTTTTGCCTGCCTCAAGTTGGTAAAGATTTTCTCCTACATTTGCTTCTAGAAGTTTTATAGTGTTTGTTTTCATATTTAAATCCATGATCAACTGCCAGTTAATTTTAGTTAATATTGTCAGAAAAAGTTTAAGGCTCTTTTTTCTTTCCATTTGTTCCAGCACCTTTTGTTGGAAAGTCTATTGTTTCTCTATTGAATTTCCTGGACAACATTGTGTAATATTCAGTTTACCTTGTATATTTGTGTCTATTTATGGGCTTTCTTTTTTATTCCATACATAAATGTGTCTATTCTTACATTTCTACATTGTCTTGAATAATGTATCTTTGTGGTAAGTCTTGAAAATAAGTAGTACAGGTACTCAGATTTTGTTATTTTTCAAAATTTCTCTTAGCAATGTTGTATTTTTCAGTGTATAGATCTTACAAAATTTTTGTCATATTTTTCTCCAAGTAATTCATATTTTTGACATTAATTTCTGTTGGTTCTTTGTTCTTATATAGAAATATAGTTAATTAGATACGTTGACTTTGTATCCTTCAAGTCTGTTATATTTGCATATTAGTTGTATTAGCTTTTTTTTTTTGCAGATTCCATTGGATTTTTTAAATAGACAAATGAGTCATCTGAAAATAAAGATAGTTTTACTTCTTCCTTTTCAATTGTATGTATCTATTTACTTTTACTTTCTTATTGCTCTGGCTAGATACTACAGTTCAATGTTGGATAGAAGAGGTGAGTGCATAGTTGTGATCTTGATTTTGAAGAGAAAGTTTGCAGTTTTACACCACTAATTAGATGCTAGCTCTAAGTTTTTCATGGCTATCTATTGTCAGGTTGAAGAAGTTCCTTTCTTTTTCTTTTTTTTTTTAGATAATTTTTTTAGAAACAAATTTGAGATTTTGTCACACCCTTATTCTGCATGTGCTGAGAAGAGAATATACTTCTTTCTCTTTTTAGTTTGTTAATATAGTGATTATGTTGATTGGTTTTCAAATGTTAAAGTAACCTTGCATTCCTGGTATAAACCCCAATTGATTTTTCTTTTTCTTTTTTCTTTTTAGGATTGTTTCATCTATTTACCTTGGGTATTGATCTGTGGTTTTCTTTCCTTATCAGATGTTTGTCTTCTTTTGCCATCAGAACATTCTGGGTTCAGAAAATGTGGTAGAAAGTATTTACTCTTCAATAACCAGAAGAATTTGTGTAGAATTGGCATTATTTTCAAGAGGTGTGTTACAGTTCACTGTTGAAGCCATTTGAGTTTGTAATTTTCTTCATGAGGATGAAGATATATTTCTTCCTGAGGAAACTTTGGTAGTTTTTGTCTTTCAAATAAGTTGTAAATTTCAACTATATTGTCAACTTATTGGCATAAACTTGTTCAGAACGTTTTCTTGTCATTTTTTAAATATATTTGTTTTTTAATATTCCTTCATTACTTTTTCATATCTGTAGAATCTGTATTTCTCTTGATATCAGGAGAGATATAACCTCTCTTATTCCTCATAGTCATAATTTTTCTGTTTATCAGTCTGGGTAGAGGTTTATCAACTTCAACTTCTCAAAAAATCAGTCTTTAGTTTAATTTATTGTCTCCACTAATATTCCATTTTCTATTTCATTGATTTCCCTTCTGTAGTAATTTCCTTTTTCTATTTACTTTGGGTTTCATTTGTTTTTCTTTTTTTTATTTTTTCCCTTGAAGTGGAACCTGTGGTCATTCGAGACCTTTCTTTTTTTCTAATACAGACATTAAATTTCCTTAAGGGCTGCTTAAAAGAAATGTTTACATTTTCTTTCATTTCAAAATTATTTCTAATTTCCCCTTTATTTCTTCTTTGTCTTTTGGTCAAAGATGATTGCTTTATTGTTTTCCATTGTAATCAGAGAATATATTCTGAATAGTTTGAATCCTTCTAAATTTAATGAGATTTAGTTATGGCCCAGAATATGGTATCTCTTGGTTAATGTTTCATGTATAGTTGAAAAATAAAATGTATTCTACTGTTGTTTGATGAGGAGTTCTGCAAAAATCAATTACACCTGATTGGTTGGCAGTGTCTAAATCCTCTACATCCCTACTGATTTTCTGTCTCCTTGTTCTCTCAATTATTGACAGAGGAATGTTTAAATCTCCAAGATAGTTTTGGATTTCTCTATTTCTCCTTTCAGTGTTAGCAGATTTTTCTTCATGTATTTTGAAGATCTCTTATTAGGTCCATTAATGTTTAGGATTGCTAGGTCCTCTTGATGAATTCAAACTTTTATCATTTTGAAATGCCCCCTTTATGAAATGAACTTCTCTATCTCTAGCAATAGTCTTTGCTTGACAAACTACTTTTGGTGATATTATTGCAGGCACTCCATCGTTCTTTTGCTTAGTGTTAACATGGTGTATCTCTTTCCAACTTTCAGTTTTAACTTATTTGTGTTTTTGTATTTAAAGTACATTTCTTGTAGGAAGCATATAGTTGAGTCATGCTTTTAAATTCGATTTGACAATCTTTTTCTTTTAACTGAGGTATTTAAAACTTCTACCTTTAATGTGATTATTGGAATGGGTAGGTTTAAGTCTATTGCTATTTGTTTTCCTATTTATGACATTTGTTCTTAGTTCCTCTTTTCCTCTTTTTCTTTTACTTTCTTTTCTTTTTTTGGATTGAATATTTTTTATAATTCTATTTTATCTCCTTTTTGACTTACTATCTCAAAATATGTTTTTAGTTTAGTGGTTGCTTTAGGGATTGCAATGTATATTTTTAATTTGTCTGTCTATTCTCAATTTATATTGCAGCACACCAATGATAGTCTGAGAACTTTGTGAGGTTTACCTCCATTTCTCCTCTCTTAGCCCTTCTGTTATTCCTGTCAAAATTACAATTTTACATGTATTTTAACCCCGCAGTGCATTATTTTTTATTTAAACAATTATGTTTAAAATATTTAAATGATAAGGTAATATAATATATATTTACCAATATTGCTAACCGTTAAAGGAGTTCTTCATTCCTTTGAATAGACACACATTTCCAAGTGGTATCATTTTCTTCCTACCAAAAGGACTTCCTTCAACATTTCTGCAGCGTTGAATGCTAGTGATGAATTCCTTGAATTTTTGTATGTTTGGAAAACTATTAATTTTTAAATGTTTTTGAAAGATATTTTCTTTCGTTTCTAAACAGATATTTGTAGGTTGCAAATGTTGTTTTTTCTCCCCTTGCTGTACTTTAAAGATATTGCTCCACAGTCTTCTTGCTTACATTGTTTCTGATGAGAAATCTCTTTCCATTTTTATCTTTGTTTCTCTGGATGATGTAATTTTTTTGCTTATGGATTTTAAATCACTCTCTTTATTATGGGTTTAAACCACTTTGGACACAATGTGACTAGGTTTACTTTTATTAATATTTCTTGTGTTTAGGTTTATTGAGCTTCTTGAAAATATGGATTTATAGTTTTAGTCAAATTTTTAAAAATTACAACCAATATTTCTTCAAATAATATTTCTGTCTCTTCACTTTGAGGACTCTAGTTGCTTGTATTTTAGGCCTCTTGAAGTTGACCCACAGAACACTGATACTCTATTCCATGTTTAAAATTATTTTTTCTTCCAGTGTTTCATTTTGGTTATCTGTTATTCCTATATGTTCAAGCTTACTTATGTTTTATTCTGCAATATTTAATCTGCTAGTAAACCCATGGATTGAATTTTTATCTCAAACATTATAATTTTCATTTCTAGAAGTTCTATTTGGAACTTTTTTACATATTTAGTATCTCTACTTAAATTTTTGAAAATATTGAATACAATTTTTTATTCAATTTTATTGAGATGTATTCATATACCACACAATCATCCACAGTTTAAAATCAATTGTTTATAGTACCATCATATAGTTGTGCATTCATTACTACTGTGTTGATAGTGAATGCAATTTTAATAGCTACTTTAGTGTTCTTGTCTACTATTTCTAGCATCTGTTTCAGTTCTCTTTTGTTTTCTCTTGATTGATTTTTCTCCTCATTGTGGGTCATATTCTCCTGGTAATTTTGGATTGGATGATAGGTACTGTGAATTTTCTTACTGGGTTCCAAATATTTTTGTCTCCCTAAAAAAACTTGAGCTTTTGTTCTGTGACACAGTTAATTCACTTGGAAATAGTTTCATATTATAATTGTAGCTTTCAATGTTGTTTTAGATAAGACTGGAGCACTTCTCAATCTAGAGTTCTTATTCCTTACTATCAAGGCAAGACCTTCTGGTTACTATAACCAATAACCTATAGATATCAGGTTTTCAAGTATGACTGGGGGGAATAGGGGCTATTTGTGGCCGTGTGTGAGTTCTGGACACCGACACCTCCAATTCTTGTGTATGGTACCTTCCCTGGACTTGGGTAATTTTCTCACACACATGTACTGGTCACTACTCACCAGCATACTTGAGGCAGATTCTTTACCAATCTCTGAGTTCTCTCTCTCTGCAGTTTTCTCTTGTGTGTTGTCTTGAAACATTTACCTGCCTCTGACTTCCTGGTCTCAGCTTTGTTTTCTCAAATAAAAAAGGCCATTGAACTCTACCTTTGTCACCCCTACCCTCTGCTGTGGACAATATGGGGCAATCATATGGCTGACTTCATGTGCTTGCCATATCTCAGGGACCACTGTCCTTCATTGCTTGATGTTGAATGTCTTGAAAAACATTTTTAAAATATATATTTTGGGGGTTTTAGTTGTTTCATATGGTAGGGTAAATTTGATCTTTGTTATTCCATCTTCATCAGAAGCAAAAGAAAAAACCTTCACCATTGGCTACCATCTTAATTTTATATTCATTATAATAAATCCAGTGGTGTCTTTGAAATAAGTGTTGTCTGGTCTTTCTTGTTTCAAGAACCTACAGACTCTACATTGCCATCAGTGAGCCTAGTTCTATAGCTACATTTCATACCATCAGCATGATCCTAAAGAAGAGAGCCACAACTCAATGACTTAGTGATGTTGGTGCCCCTCACATCAGCATATTCCTTACAGCCTTATGAAATGGTGTAACATCTGGATCTTCATGTGGAACATAATAATCTAGTATGTTTTCTGGCTTTGCACAGTATATATACTTCGGAAACCCCACTTTCTCTCGGTCTTTTAATCCCAACTTCAACTGTGTATCTTCATAATTCTGGTATTTCATCCTGACATAAAGTGAGCTATCTCTTTTTTAAAGCTGCTAGCATTGCTTCTTGCAGTGAGTTTCTACCTTATTCCAGTGTCCTGCTAGATTATTGGAAACTGTTTCCCAGAATGATTCGAAGTAGGTAAACCGTGGCTTATCCAACCTTATGTTCTAGCCTCCTTGATCAGTCAACCTCAGACACTACTAGTCCTACACATATTCCCCGGACTCCTGACCCTACATGCTGGCTAAAAGTTGTGTTGCTTCTTTGGATGTAGCTTTTTTTTTTCTTCATTAGGCCCAGAATGTTTCCTGACTTGTGTGTGTTGTAACTTAACCCTAGTTATAGGTTTGCCTGTCAGAGAAAGAGATGGAAAATATCCTGGGTTGGGGAGAGGACTCTATGTGCTCCTCAAACTCATAGGAGGGAGGGTAAGGCTGCTTTAGCAGGCTTAGTGATTACAAGGGAACCTAGGGATTCACAATTTACAGGGGGATCCACCCATATACCCTCATTTCCTGTTTCAGGATCTCATTCTGTTTCATGATGGCACTTATCTTGATACAGCATATTTGCCTTGCCTAGGCATTTAACATTTTTTTGGTGCTTGGGTATTATGATGGCTAAATGCTTGTTCTAGTCTTCAGCTTTCTCTGCTCTTCTGTTGTAGGAGTTTGGAGACTTTTTGTATGCTGCTACGTAACTTTTATTGGCCATTAAACCCTCTCAGCTTCCGATTATTTTTTTCATATGTCAGTCCAGCTTAGCAATAACCACCTAATTCTATTGCCTAAGTCACACCAGCTAATTCATACTTTTTTTTTTATTTTTATATTCATTTTATTGAGATATATTCACATACCCATGCAGTCATACAAAACAAAGCATACATTTGATTGTTCACAGTACCATTACATAGTTGTACACTCATCACCAAAATCAATCCCTGACACCTTCATTACCAAACACACAAAAATAACAAGAATAATAATTAAAGTAAAAAAGAACACTGGGTGCCTTTCTGTTTGTTTATTTCCTTCCCTCATTTTTCTACTAATCTATCCATAAACTAGACAAAGGGGAGTGTGGTCCTTATGGCTTTCCCAATCCCATTGTCACCCCTCATAAGCTACATTTTTATACAATCATCTTCAAGATTCATAGGTTCTGGGTTGTAGTTTGATAGTTTAAGGTATCTACTGCCAGCTACCCCAATTCATTACAACCTAAAAAGTGTTGTCTATATTGTGCATAAGAGTGCGCACCAGAGTGACCTCTCGGCTCCTTTTGGAATCTCTGTGCCACTGAAGCTTATTTCATTTCCTCTCATTTCCCCCTTTTGGTCAAGAAGATGTTCTCCATCTCACGATGCCAGGTCTACGTTCCTCCCCGGGAGTCATATTCCACGTTGCCAGGAAGATTCACTCCCCTGGGTGTCTGATCCCACGTAGCAGGGAGGGCAGTGATTTCGTCTTTCAAGTTGGCTTAGCTAGAGAGAGAGGGCCACATCTGAGCAACAAAGAGGCATTCGGGAGGAGGCTCTTAGGCAAAATTATAGGGAGGCCTAGCCTCTCCTTTGCAGCAACAGTCCTCCCAAGGGCTAATCCTGTGGTAGAGGGCTCAACCCATCAAACTACCAGTCCCCTATGTCTGTGAGCACATTAGCAACCATTGAGGTGGGGAAGCCCAATACCCCTGCATTCTCCACCAGCTCCTCAAGGGGGCTCTGCATATATTTTCCCTTTTTTTTTTTTTAACTTTTTTTTTAAATCAACTGTATAAAAAATAAAAAAAATTAAAAAATTAAAAAAAAGCATACAATAAAAGAACATTTCAAAGAGAACGTAACAAAGGAGTAAGAAAAAGACAACTAACCTAAGTTCCAACATGTTCCTATTCTACCTCAAGAAAGTAACCTGATATAACAATATTTCTGTGAACTTTTTCCTACTATACCCATCAGAAATTAACAGACCATAGCCATTCCTGGGCATTCCCAGAACATTAAATTTACCCACGATAGCTTATCTGTTCTTCTTGGATTATTGTTCCCCCTTCCTTAATTGTTCTCTATCACCAGTTCCCCTACATTCTACATTATAAACCATTTGTTTTACATTTTTCAAAGTTCACATTAGTGGTAGCATATAATATTTCTCTTTTTGTGCCTGGCTTATTTCGCTCAGCATTCTGTCTTCAAGGTTCATCCATGTTGTCATATGTTTCACGACATCATTCCTTCTTACTGCCATGTAGTATTCCATCGTGTGTATATACCACATTTTATTTATCCACTCCTCTGTTGAAGGACATTTGGATTGTTTCCATCTCTTGGCAATTGTGAATAACGCTGCTATGAACATTGGCATGCAGATATCTGTTCATGTCACTGCTTTCCGATCTTCCGGTTATATACCGAGAAGTGCAATCGCTGGATCGAAGGGTAACTCTATATCTAGTTTTCTAAGGAACTGCCAGACTGACTTCCAGAGTGGCTGAACCATTATACAGTCCCACCAACAATGAATAAGAGTTCCAATTTCTCCACATTCCCTCCAGCATTTGTAGTTTCCTGTTTGTTTAATGGCAGCCATTCTAATTGGTGTGAGATGGTATCTCATTGTGGTCTCAATTTGCATCTCTCTAATAGCTAGTGAAGCTGAACATTTTTTCATGTGTTTCTTGACCATTTGTATTTCCTCTTCAGAGAACTCTCTTTTCATATCTTTTGCCCATTTTATAATTAGGCTGCCTGTACTATTGTCATTGAGTTGTAGGATTTCTTTATATATGCAAGATATCAGTCTTTTGTCAGATACATGGTTTCCAAAAATTTTTTCCCAATGAGTTGGCTGGCTCTTTACCTTTTTGACAAATTCCTTTGAGGTACAGAAACTTCCAAGCTTGAGGAGTTCCCATTTATCTATTTTTTCTTTTGTTGCTTGCGCTTTGGGTGTAAAGTCTAGGAAGTGGCCACCTAATACGAAGTCTTGAAGATGTTTCCCTACATTATCTTCTAGGAGTTTTATGGTACTTTCTTTTATATTGAGATCGTTGATCCATTTTGAGTTAATTTTTGTGTAAGATGTGAGGTAGGGGTCCTTTTTCCTTCTTTTGGATATGGATATCCAACTTTCCCAGCCCCATTTGTTGAAAGGACCATTATGACCCAGTTCAGTGACTTTGGGGGGCTTATCAAAGATCAGTTGGCCATAGATCTGGGCATCTATCTCCGAATTCTCAATTTGATTCCATTGATCAATATGTCTATCTTTGTGCCAGTACCATGCTGTTTTGACAACTGTGGCTTTGTAGTAAGCTTCAAAGTCAGGGAGTGTAAGTCCTCTCACTTTGTTTTTCTTTTTTAGAGTGTTTTTGGCAATTCAAGGCTTCTTCCCTTTCCAAATAAATTTGATTAATAGCTTTTACAAGTCTACAAAGTAGGTTGTTGGAATTTTGATTGGGATTGCATTGAATCTGTAGATGAGTTTGGGTAGAATTGACATCTTAATGACATTTAGCCTTCCTATCCATGAACATGGGATATTTTTCCATCTTTTAAGGTCCCCTTCTATTTCTTTTAGTAGAGTTATGTAGTTTTCTTTGTATAGGTCTTTTACATCTTTGGTTAAGTTTATTCCTAGGTACTTGATTTTTTTAGTTGCTATTGAAAATGGTATCTTTTTCTTGAGTGTCTCTTCAGTTTGTTCATTTCTAGCGTATGGAAACATTACCGAGTTATGTGCATTAATCTTGTATCCCACTACTTTGCTAAATTTGTTTATTAGCTCTAGTAGCTGTGTCGTTGATTTCTCGGGGTTTTCCAGATATAAGATCATATCATCTGCAAACAATGACAGTTTTACTTCTTCCTTTCCAATTTGGATGCCTTTTATTTCTTTGTCTTGCTGGATTGCCCTGGCTAGCACTTCCAGCACAATGTTGAATAACAGTGGTGACAGCGGGCATCCTTGTCTTGTTCCTGATCTTAGAGGGAAGGCTTTCAGTCTCTCATCATTGAGTGCTATGCTGGCTGTGGGTTTTTCATATATGCTCTTTATCATATTGAGGAAGTTTCCTTCAATTCCTACCTTTTGAAGTGTTTTTATCAAAAACGGATGTTGGATTTTGTCGAATGCTTTTTCAGCATCTATTGAGATGATCATTTGATTTTTCCCTTTTGATTTGTTAATATGTTGTAACACATTCATTGATTTTCTTATGTTGAACCATCCTTGCATGCCTGGAATGAACCCCATTTGGTCATGGTGTATGATTCTTTTAATGTGTCTTTGGATTCGATTTGCAAGTATTTTGTTGAGGATTTTTGCAATCTATATTCATTAGGGAGATTGGCCAGTAGTTTTCCTTTTGTGTAGCATCTTTGCCTGGTTTTGGTATTAGATTGATGTTAGCTTCATAAAATGAGTTAGGTAGTGTTCCATTTTCTTTGATGTTTTGAAAGAGTTTAAGTAAGATTGGTGTCAGTTCTTTTTGGAAAGTTTGGTCAAATTCCCCTGTGAAGACATCTGGCCCTGGGCATTTATCTGTGGCAAGTTTTTGATGACTGATTGGATCTCTTTGCTTGTGATTCATTGGTTGAGGTCTTCTGTTTCTTCTGTGGTCAGTCTAGGTTGTTCATATGTTTCCGGGAAATTGTCCATTTCCTCTACATTTTCCAGTTTGTTGCCATACAGTTGTTCATAGTATCCTCTTATATTTTTTTTAATTTCTTCACTATCAGCAGTAATGTCACCTTTCTCATTCATTATTTTGTTTATTTGGGTCTTCTCTCTTTTTGATTTTGTCAGTCTAGCTATGGGCTTGTCAATCTTGTTGATCTTCTCAAAGAACCAACTTTTGGTGTTATTTATCCTCTCTATTTTTTTTTAATTTTTTTTTTGTTGTTGTTCTATATGTCATGTATTTCTGCTTTAATCCTTGTTATTTCTTTTCTTCTACTTGGTTTTGGATTGGTTTGCTGTTCATTTTCTAGCTTCTTCAGTTGATCCATTAGTTCTTTGATTTTGGCTCTGTCTTCCTTTTAACACATGTGTTTAGTGCTATAAATTTCCCCCTCAGTACCACTTTTGCTGAATCCCATAGGTTTTGGCATGTTGTGTTCTCATTTTCATTCATCTGTATATATTTAACAATTTCTCTTGCTATTTCTTCTTTAACCCACTGATTGTTTAGGAGTGTGTTGTTTAACCTCCATGTATTTGTGGATTTTCTAAGTCTCTGATGGTTATTGACTTCTAATTGTATTCCATTGTGGTCAGAGAATGTGCTTTGAATAATTTCAATCTTTTTAAATTTATTGAGGCTTGTTTTATGTCCCAGTATAGGATCTATTCTGGAGAAAGTTCCATGAGCACTAGAGAAAAATGTGCATCCTGGTGATTTGGGATGTAATATTCTATATATGTCTGTTAAATCCGATTCATTTATCAGATTGTTTAGGTTTTCAATTTCCTTATTGGTCTTCTGTCTGGCTGATCTACCTATAGGAGAGAGTGATGTGTTGAAGTGTCCCACAATTATTGTGGAAACATCCATTGCTTCCTTTAGTTTTGCCAGTGTTTCTCTATTGTATTTTGTGGCAACTTGATTGGGTGCATAAACATTTATGATTGTTATTTCTTCTTGTTGAATTGCCCCTTTTATAGTATGTAGTGGCCTTCTTTGTCTGTCATAACATCAATGTATTTAAAGTCTATTTTATCTGAGATTAATGTTGCTAAACCTGCTTTCTTTTGGCTGTAGCTTGCATGAAATATTTTTTTCCATCCTTTCACTTCCAATTTCTTTGTGTCCCTCTGTCTAAGATGAGTCTCTTGTATGCAACATATTGAAGGTTTATTTTCTTTGATCCATTCTGTGAATATATGTGTTTTAATTGGGGAGTTTAATCCATTTACATTCTATGTTATAACCGTGAAGGCATTTCTTGAATCAGCCATCTTATCCTTTGGTTTATGTTTGTCATATATATTTTTTCCCTCTCTCTGTTAACATCTTTTAATGTACCCATGCTGAATCTCTTTAGTACTGAACCTTTCTTCAAGTCTCTCTCTCCTTTCTTTGTTTCTCTGTCTGTAGGGCTCCCTTTAGTATCTGCAGTAGGGCAGGTCTCTTGTTAGCAAATTCTCTCAGCATTTGTTTGTCTGTGAAAAATTTAAGCTCTCCCTCAAATTTGAAAGAGGGCTTTGCTGGATAGAGTATTCTTGGTTGGAAATTTTTCTCACTCAGAGTTTTAAATATGTCATGCCACTGCCTTCTCACCTCCATTGTGGCTGCTGAGTAGTCACTACTTAGTCTTATGCTGTTTCCTTTGTATGTGGTGAATTGCTTTTCTCTTGCTGTTTTCAGAAATTGCTCCTTCTCTTCTGTATTTGATAGTGTGATCAGAATATGTCTCTGGTGGGTTTATTTGTATTTATTCTATTTGGAGTTTGCTGGGCATTTATGATTTGTGTATTTCTGGTGTTTAGAAGATTTGGGAAGTTTTCCCCAACAATTTCTTTGAATACTCTTCCTAGACCTTTACCCTTCTCTTCCCCTTCTCGAACACCAATGACTATTATATTTGGATGTTGTATATTATCTATCATATCCCTGAGGTACAGGATTTTTTTGATTTTTTTCTCCATTCTTTCTTTTGTTCTTTCATTTTCCCTTCTGTCATCTTCCAGGTCACTGATTCATTGTTAAACTTCCTCTAGTCTTGTATTATGAATATCCAGAATCTCTTTAATTTGGTCAACAGTTTCTTTAATTTTCATAAGATCGTCTATTTTTTTATTTAGTCTTGCAATGTCTTCTTTATGCTCTTCTAGGGTCTTCTTGATGTCCTTTATATCCTGTGCCATGGTCTCATTGTTCATCTTTAGTTCTTTGATTAATTGCTCCAGGTACTGTGTCTCCTCTCATCTTTTGATTTGGATGCTTGGGCTTGGGTTATCCATATTGTCTGGTTTTTTCATATGCTTTAAAATTTTCCATTGTTTTTGGCCTCTTGACATTTGCTTAACTTGATAGGGCTCTTTTAAGATTTGTAGACTGATTGAAATCCTTATCACTAATTTGTCAGATCTACAGCTTCGTGGAGTACACTTTCTCTAACTAACCAGCAGGTGGTGTCCATGAGCCACCTGTTCCCCTCAAGCCAGTTCTCCCCCACTTTGTCTTTGTGGTGAGTGGAGAAGTGAGCCTTGTGGGTCCAACTGGTGTACCAAGCTTGCACGTGTAGTTGGTGTTGCCTGTCCTGTATATGGGGTGTGTGTCTGGGCGGTCAGGGAGGGGGGTGGCTCTAACAATCAAATCTCCCTTGTGTTCCTGGAGTTTTAAAGCTGCTGCAATAGTCTAATCCTTCCACTCAGTCCTGCCACAGTTTGTCTCTGCCACTGACCCACAAGTTCTTGGTATTGGCGTATGGCCCCTGAGCCTTGTAAGTGGGTCCCTCTTCCAGGCTGTGCACCCCCAGGTCCTCTGTTGATGGATGACTGTGCTATGTCATAGGTTAGTGCCATGCCCCCAGGGTGATTCTGGGCTGCAGGGCTGTGTAGGGTGGCTCCCAGTCTGCTGAAAGGATGGCTGAATGTGGCATGTTAATTCACACTGCTCTGCCTTCCCAACTCTGGGACAACCAGCTGAGGGTGCAGGGAAGGCCACGCCCAATTTTGTGTGTGTGTGTTATTGGAAGCACTTCCATCACACTGGGTTGTCTGTGGCAGCTCTGGGCTATGGGGCCGGTGATGGGCAGGAGTGTTCCCTGTCCACCAGGATGATAGCTATGAGAGTACGCCCCCATTTTCTTGGGAAGTTGTGATGTTTAGTGAATTTTCTCAGCCGCTGGATTATTGCCTTTGTCTCAGAGCTCTCTTAGTTCTGCTCTTGTCTTGAACTGCACAAATTGCAAGTCTTTCAGGCTTTTTATATTGCGCTTCTTAAAGTAATTGTTTTAGAAAATGAAAAAAAGATAAAAAAAAAAAGAGGGAACTCCTCTCAGATCTAATGGGTTATTGAAATGCTAAGAGACAAAGTAAGGGAAGGTCCAGGGGGCAGAGAGATTGGTTTTTCTTCTGGATTTGCATATGAGCCTCAGGGCCTGAGCTCTGCCCTTCCCCTTTCTATGTTTACCAGAACTCCAAAAAGCCTCTGCTTTTATTTTTGGGTTTTTCTTGCTGTTTTTGCTATCCCTGTCTCCTCTCCACTGGGCTGGCTGCTCCTGGATTCTCTGGTGTCTGGTCTCAGTCTATCTATGATTGGAGTTTGGATCAATAGAATGAGTTTCTGATAAGAGCCACCACTGCAGTTCTGAGCCTGGCAGGGAGGGGCGCGGGTCCCCTGGCTGCAAAAACTTACAGATTTTGCTGATCTCAGCAGTTCCACGTTTTCATGAGTGTTGTATGAAGTATGTCTAAAGTCAAATTGCTCTGCGGTGTCCAGTCCATGCAGTTCCTGGCTTTCTACCTACTTCCCTGGAGGAGTAACTAAAACATACACCTCACCACTCTGCCATCTTGCCCCATTTCTCTAATTCATTCTTTTACATGACAATATCATTCCAATTTATTACTTGTAAAGTTGCAACAGAACTGATTTTGCACAGGAGGCTACTTGTCCTCCTTCTTGGCACTAGTGATGTGGTCCTCAATTCCAGTCATCTACTCAGTAATCTATCTCCAAAACTTCATATTAGAGTCTTCTTTTCCAGGCCAATCCTGTTACCAGGAAATGTAGTTTTGGTCCCTTGAGTAATAGATACTGAGATTGAGTTGAGAGTACAAGATTTTTATTAAGAAATAACTTTGCAATCAATGTGTGCAAAAAGGAGAAAGAAGGATTATGCAAAGGGAGATGTCAATCTGTGGTGTAGGACCAATGACAGCCTTGGCTGATCCCAGTGGAACTCTGCAGTTAGAATTGAACTTCAAAGTTATCCTTAGGTTGCTTGAGATTGCCAGGCTTTCATATCACCACATAAATTGATCATTGGATGTGGGCCAAGGCTGGAGGCATGTGACCTGAGCAAAGCAGCTCTCTGCAGCTGAGAAAATCACTTAAGGGATTAACAGCAGAGGCTGGCTGATGAAAGCACTCTCAGAATCTTTCCTAACAAGTGCTCACTGTAAGGGTATTTGGGAAGTGTATTATAATGTCTCTATCCCTTCCCTCCTTCCTTCCATCCTTCCTTCCTTCTTTCCTCCTTCCCTCCCGCCCTCCTTCCCTCTTTACTTTCCTTCTTTCCTTCCTCCCTTTTTGCCCCTCTCCTTCACCTTTTTTCTCTTTCTTTCATTCTTTTCTTCTTTTCCTTCCCCACAGCATGTTACATTAAAATGCCTTTGGGAGTTTGTGCCCTAATTTCTCCAGGAAACCTCTCTTATTATCTCAGCCAAAGATGCTTCCCCCATCCTTTGATCACCAAAGAACTCTGTCATCTCATAAGATGCTGACATAAGATACTGCAGGGTGCTGCCCCACTACAGAATCTTTGAATAACTAGCAAAACCTAGCAGGGTTATCTTTTTCAAAAACTCTAGAAAAACAGTTGAAGGGTTGCAGTAACTAGGTAAATGCCAAGTCAAGAAAATGCAGTTTTAAAAATAGTAAGAGTCACTCATGGCACCCTTGCTGGCCCTTCCACCACCCCTTCCCAGTGTAGTGTGGAATCAGCCTGTGCTACCATTATAGGTCCCCGGCTCTGCTCTAGAGGGAGAAGATTAACCCCTATGGGGATACTTAGGTGCTTGTAGGTCAGTGCCAACAGACAGGGTGGCAGAATAAAAGACTGAAGCAGAAAAGTCATCTCAGGCTAACCCTCCCAGAACTTGCCCTAGAGGGAGAAGTAGTTTGAAGACAGTTAAAGCAGTGTAAGAAATAAGTCCAAGCAGCCTGGAGCAAAGGATTATCTGCTTTTAGCCATACAATAGAGCTCTCAGGAAGGGATGAAAGTGTATGTCATAGGGAGTAGAAGGGACATTGGAATTCCTGTAAATGGGGATATGCCTAAGCCTTGAGGGAGCACAAGCCCAGGGCTGAAATAAGATGGGGGGGGGGACTCAGTTCTTTACTTTCTTGGGATGATATTTTTGATAGGAGGGCTAAACTCTGAAGGAGAGCACCAGCCAATGCAGAAAAAATTTACAAAGAAAGACAATGCTGTTTTTGCCTTTGTTTATTTGTTTTTGTTAGCTCCTGGCATTGAAGGAAATTGCCATCATGTCACTAACTAAGATGAAAACTTGAGGAACAGACAGCTCAGGGACTAAGTACCAGAGATAACACTTCAAAATATTAGAATGTATAGTGTGCAACAAAGGATATCAATACAAAGCAAAGACACAGGAAATGATGGCCCATTCAAAGGAATTATATAAAAATTCAGAAACCACCAATGAAGAAGAACAGACTTTGGACATACTGGCCAAGACTTAAAAAAAATGAAAGAAAAGATCCTTTGTATGTTCACGGAGATAAAGGAAAACAGAAAAAGCTGAAGGATATGAGCAAAATGATGAAGGAGCAAAAGGAGAATCCCAAAAAAGATATTTTTAAAGGGAACCCAGCAGAAATACTGGAGTTGAAGACTACAATAATTGAAATGAAAAATTTCCTAGAAGTTTTCATCAGCAGATTAGAGCTGGAAGAAGGAATAATCAGTGTTCTCAAAGACAAGATAATTGAAATAATTTAGGCTGAAGAGCAAAATGAAAATAGCAAAAAAAGTGAACAGAGCCAAAGAGACTAGTGAGACACCATCAAGCATATCACCATACAAAACTTCTGGGTATTCCAGAAGGAGAAGAAAGAGAGAGAGAGACAGAAGGAATATCCAAAGAGATAATGACAGAAAACTTCCCAAATTCAGCAAAAGATGTAAATGTACATATTCAAGAATCCTAACGAACTCCATACAGTGTAAATTCAGAGAACCATGCCCAGCTACACAGTAGTCAAACTGTTGAATGTCAATGGCAAGGTGAGAGTTCCGGAAGCTGTGGGAGAAAAATAAAGTGTGTACACAGAAGGCCAAATTAGATTAAGTGCCAAATTCTCACAAGAAGCCATGGAGGCAAGAAGGCAACAGGATGAACTATTTACAGTGCTGAATGAAAACAATCGTCAACCAAGAATTTTATATCCAGTGAGACTGTCTCTCAATAATGAGGTAGAGATTAAGATATTCCAGAAAAGCAAAGCTGAGGGAGTTTGCCACCCTATACCTGCCCTATAGACAATGCAGAAGGGAGTTCTTCAGGCTGAGTGGAAAGGACAGTAGATGGTGGATCAAATGGACATAAGGAAAAAAAGAACTCCCATTAAAATAACCTTATGGGTAATTATTAAGGACCAAATTCTTGTATTCTATGTTTTGATATGGAACTCCAGTTTTTACTTCTTATAGGTGCTAAATTGTAAATACATAATAAATAATGATAAATCTGTTATTTTTGGCATCCAATCTATAAAGATATAATTCTTAACAAGTACAACAAAATGGTGGGGTGATAGCAGGGTATAGGAACACTCTATGCATATGCTATTGAAGGTAAGTTTGTATAAAAACAAACATGATTGTTACAGATTTAGGATGCTAATTTAACCATGGTAACTATGAAGAAGATATCTGAAATACATAAGCAGAAGGAAATAAGAAGGGGCTCATAAAGATAGACAACAAAAAATAAATAAATATAAAAGTAGGCAGCAATGGAAGAATTCAGGGACAAAAAAGGTATAACTTACATAGAACGAATAGAAAAATGGCAGAAGAAAGCGTTGCATTTGTACGTAAATTACTTTAAATGTAAATAGATTAAACTCTCTAGCCAAAAGGCAGAGTTTGGCAGAATGGATAAAACAGCATGACTCAACTATATGCCATTTGTAAGAGATTCACCTTAAGTTCAAAGATGCCAGTAGGTTGAAAGTGAAATGATGGGGAAAGAAATTCTATTCAAATAGTAACCCAAAGACAACTAGGGTAGATATACTAATATCAGATAAAATAAACTTTAGGTCAAAACTGTTACAAAGGACAAAGAAGGTTACTATATACTGATAAAAGGAACAATTTTAAGAAGACATTACAGTTATAAATGTATACACACTGAACAACAGAGCCCCAAAATATATGAAGAAAATATTCACAGATTTGAATGGAGAAACAGATGATTATTCATTAACAGCCTTTCAATAATGGAAAGTATATTTAGACAGAAGATAAATAAGGAAATAGAAGAATTGGACAGTACTATAAACCAACTAGACCCAACAGACTCTTATGGAATACTTCGCCCAGCAGCAGCAGAATGCACATGCTTCTCCAATGCACATGGTTCATTCTCCAGGGTAGACCATATGTTAAGATGCAAAACAAGTCTCAATATGTTTAAAAATATTGAAGGCATGTAATGTATTTTATCCAACCACAATGGAATGAATTAGAATTCAATAACAGCAGAACTGGAAAATTCACAAATATTGGAAATTAAACTCATAAACAACCAATGGGTCAAAGAAGAAATCACAATGGAAATTAGGAAATATCTTGAGGTGAATAAAAATGAAAGCACAAAATACCAAAACTTACACAATGCAGCAAAGGCAGTGCTGAGAGGGAAATAATGTGGTAGCTTGGTTACAACTGAAGCAACATTATTATTAAAACTATGCTATTAGGTATAGTCCATAGTTTATATTAGGGTTCACTGTTTGTATTGTGCAGTCCTTGTTGTTGTTTTTCTAAATTTTTGTTCTAGTAACATATATGCAACCTAAAATTGCCTCCTTTTAACCACTTTCAAATACATAATTCATTGGTGTTAATTACATTAACAGTGTTGTGTTGCCATTACCACCATCTATTACCAAAATGTCTCCATCATGCCAAATAGAAACTCTACGTCAATTAAGCATTAACTCCCCATTATCTGCCTCCACCCTGGCTCCTGGTGATCTGTTTTCTAATTTATGATTCCATGAATTTGCTTTTTCTAGTTATTTCATATCAGTGGGATCATATAATAGCTGTCTTTTTGTTTGGCTATTTCACTCACAAGATGTCTTCAAGAGTCATCCATGTTGTCACATGTATCAGAACTTCTTTTCTTTGAATTCATGCAAAAATATATATGAAAAATGATGAAAGGTAATATATTAATTAATAATGTAAAGCTGAGGAAGAATCTTATAAAACTGTACTTCAGTCCTCTATAGATTCTATTAGTTATATATAGTTTACTTAAAATCCAAAATGCCAAATTAAAGAGGCCAAGTTCATTTACAAGATTATAATAGCCATTGATTAAACAAAAAACCAGTTGCTTCCAAGTCCCAAAATTTGTATAATGGTGAGGCACTGCATAAAAGTAGGATTTGGGGAGGAGGAACTAAGATGGCAGTTAGCTAAGACAGGGTGAAAAAAACGCCTCCGTGAAAAACACTAGCTAAAAACCAGAAAGTGACCTAGAATACCGGTTACAGCAATGCACCAACTGGATGAGGGCTCCTAGCTCCAGAGGGGCCGTATACTTGGTGAAACCGGGAGTCGGCATTCTGAAACGAGTGAGTAAGCTGGCTGGAAAACCCGCAGCCACGCAGCGGGCTGGGGAAGCCAGGGTTCAGCGTATGCAGACCACCTGGCTGTTTTAAAAATAAATAAATAAATAAAAAGGAGCGGCTCTAGTAGCAATTGTGGGAACCACGCAGAAAAACACAGCAAGAGGGGGCTGGGCCAGCCTCTTGCTGTCTGGCCGGGAAGATAGCCCGCAGCAGATACCCTTGGGTTCAGGGGAACGAAGGGGAGAGCTAGAAGCAGAAAGAAACCCCGCGGCTAGAAGCTAGTCCCTGAAAGGCTGGATAAACTCCTGCCCAGGGCTGTGCCCACAGCCCAAAGCCCCGCCAGTTGTCCCAGAGCTGGGAAGGAGGAATGGTGCGAGGAGGAGGGGGCTGAGATGCCCTGCTCGGCCATTTTTGCTTCGGGCTGGGAGTGCACCACTGCAAGGCCCGGCGGCCCGGGGCTTCCCTTGTGGGACAGCATGCACTGATGATGTAGCACAGCCTTCCCTTGGCTGGGAGGGGGGATCTGCTCGGAGAACCCAGGGACGCTACGCCAAGTCTGGTGGTTTATGGATCAGCGAGAGTGAGAGGCTGGGGCTGAACTGAAATGAAGGCTTAGACTTGTGTGGCGGCCTTGAATCTCTGGGATCCTGGGGGATTTGAACATTAGAACTGCCCTTCCTCCCTGGCTACCCATATACACACCCCACATTCAGGGCGGACAGCTCCAGCAACACACCCAAACTGAGTTCTCCAACTGAACCCACAAGAATCATTTCCCCACACAAAGCAGAAGAAAAGGTTGAGAACTGACTTGAGGGATATAGGTGACTCACAGACGCCATCTGCTGGTTAGTTAGAGAAAGTGTACATCACCAAACTGCTCCTGAAAAATTAGATTGATATCCCTTTTTCTTTACAACTTGAAAGAGCCCTATCAAGCAAAACAAATGCCAAGAGGCCATAAACAACAGAAAATCTAAATGCATACAATAAAACCAGAAGATATGGAGAATCCAACTCCAAACACACAAACCAAAATATCGGAAGATACAGTATACCTCGCAAAGTTAATCAAAGATCTACAATCGAGGAACGAAAACATGGCAAAGGATTTAAAGGACATCAAGAAGACCATGGCCCAGGATATAAGCTACATAAAGAAGACCCGAGAAGAGCGTAAAGAAGACATAGCAAGAGTAAATAAAAAAATAGAAGATCTTATGGAAATAAAAGAAACTGTTGGCCAAATTAAAAAGACTCTGGATATTCACAATACAAGACTAGAGGAAGCTGAACAACATCTCAGTGTCCTAGAAGCCCACAGAACAGAAAATGAAAGAACAAAGAAAGAGTGGAGAAAAAAAATCAAAAAAAATCGAAATGGATCTCAGGGATACAATAGATAAAATAAAACATCCAAACTTAAGACTCATTGGTGTCCCAGAAGGGGAAGAGAAGGGTAAAGGTCTAGAAAGAGTATTCAAAGAAATTGTTGGGGAAAACTTCCCCAACCTTCTAGACAATATAAATATACAAAGCATAAATGCCCAGCAAATTCCAAATAGAATAAATACAAATAAACCCACCCCAAGACATATTCTGATCAGACTGTGAAATACTGAAGAGAAGGAGCAAGTTCTGAAAGCAGCAAGAGAAAAGCAATTCACCACATACAAAGGAAACAACATAAGATTAAGTAGTGACTACTCAGCAGCAACCAAGGAGGCAAGAAGGCAGTGGCATGACATATTTAAAACTCTGAGTGAGAAAAAATTCCAACCAAGAATACTTTATGCAGCAAAACTCTCCTTCAAATTTGAGGGAGAGCTTAAATTTTTCACAGACAAACAAATGCTGAGAGACTTTGCTGATGAAAGACCTGCCCTACTTCAGATTCTGAGGGGAGCCCTGCTGGAGGAGAGACAGGGAAAGGAGAAAGAGATATAGAGAATTTTAACAGACATATATAGTACCTTACATCCCAAATCACCAGGACACTCACTTTTCTCTAGTGATCACAGATCTTTCTCGAGAAGGGACCATAAGCTGGGTCATAAAACCCAAGCCTCAAGAAATTAAAAAAAACACATTGAATATACTCAAAGCACATTCTCCAACCACAATGGAATACAAATAGAAGTCAATAATTTTTTAACTGTAATTCCACTAGTTGCTTCCCACATGATAAAAAATACACAAACTCTAAGGACAAATCAGTGGTTTTGAACTCAATGTAAAATATGTAATTTTAGACAACTATATAAAAGTGGGGGAATGGAGTATAGGAACATAGTTTATGTGTCCTATTGAAGTGAAGGTGGTATCAAAGAAAAACAAGACTGATATGGATTTAAGAGGTTAATTTTAAGCCCCACAGTAAACACAAAGAAATTATCAGAGAATATAACCATAGAGATGAAAAGTAGAATTTGGGTTAAGAGAAATGGAGGAAGGAGCAATGGGGAGATAAGAAATGAGTGTAGGGTTGGTGTTTGAGGTGAAGGGAAATTTCTAGTAATGGATGGTGGGAAAGAGCATTACAACATTCTAAACGTGATTAATCCCACTAATGAAAGGCTAGGGAGGGAGTGGAATGGGAAGATTAAGGCTGTATATGTTTCCACAACTGAAAAAAAAAAAAAAGTCAGTCTAACTAGATGACAATTGAATACTAAGGATGAACTTGGATGGGACAGAAGGATAGAGGACAGGTGGCTCAAAGGGACACAGTTGAGACATAAGGAAAAGGTAATATAGAATGTAAGCTTTTTATCATTGTTGAATCTATTGTACTTCTTAGCTGCACTTAATGGGATTGCATGAAAGAATGTTCTTGTTCATGGGAAGTGTATACATGAATTATAGTGAATGCTCAAGGATGTGTGCAGCTAACTCTCATATGTTCAGACGACAGAGCAATAGATGATGGATGATAGGGAGAGAGCAAGGGAGGGAGGGAGGGAAAGAAATAGCAATGTGACAGCAAGTTAAAGTTGGTGGATTGAGCTACCGGGGGAGGGGGTGTCAGGGTATGATGGAATTCTGTGTATGGGGCTAGTGTTGTTTTTGCAACTGTTCATATAACTCTGAATTTATTTCAAAAAAAAAAAGTAGGATTTGGGAAAGTTGGTTTGACAATAAGTCATCATGTGGAGAAAGTATCATGGGTTATAATTGCCTAATTAATATGAAAAACAAAGTGACAAGACCAATAGAAAATCTAATGCCAACTGTTGCCTTGAAGGAAATAAAGTGGCTGTATTTTTACTTAACCACATCTGGAGATGACTGCTGATTTTACATGCCATACTTCAAGAAAAACATTGAGAAAACAGAAATCAGTCACAGAAAGGTAAATGGAATGGTGATAGATTTCAGAATCCATTCATTCACACATAAACTAAATATGCAGTGATCTTTTAGGATGAGCCAGGCACTGTTCTAAGTAACAGATACAGAAATATGAAACAAGCAGTCAAAGTTCTTTACCTAAAATTGTAGAAGAGGAGAGAGACAAAAAATAAACATATATTAAATATAAAATGAAGTAACAAGGAGAGTCATTAAGAAACTGAAAGAAGGGCAAGGGGATAGACCAAGAAAATGTGCTAATTACATAGAGTAGTCAGTGTGTGCTTCTGGGGAGGTTATATTTGAGTAGAGGTGTAAAGGAAGAGAGGGAATAACACATAGAGATATCTGTGGGAAGAGAATTCCAAGACAGAGAAACAATAAATGCAAAGGCTCTGAAATGAGAGTGTACTTAGAATGTTCTAAAACGTCAAGGAAGCTAGTTTGGCTGGAATGGAGTGGGGAAGGGAAGAAAAATTGGCTCAAGTAATCTACTAGTTAGCTGGGGAAGCATTATGAAGGCCCTTTTAGTCTGGGCAAAGGTCATCAGGTTTTAGTTTAAATTTCATTGGAAGCAATTAGATGGTTGTGTGTATATGTGTGTGCATGTAATGAACATTTACATTTAAAAAAAATCATAAGAGAACAGGAACAGAAGTAGGGAGATCAGTTACATATCTGTACTGCAAAGATCTTACATGCAACTCTAACAGAAATGTGAAAAGCAGGACTTAAAAATGTAAGGATTTGTTTTTCTCATGTAATATGAAACGTAAAATTATACTATTGAAAACCTCAGACTCCTTCTATTTTCATTTCATCATTAACGTATAGCGCTTGTCCTCATGCTTGCCACCTCATGATCACAGGATGGCTACCCCTTCTTCAACTTTACATCTCTTTTTCAAGCAAGAAAAAGAAAGATATAAAAAGAGGAAATACAGTGAGCAAAAGAATAATGCCCATAATATGTATCCCCTTTGGTGAAGCTTCCCTATCACGCCACATGGCAACTCATGTTCATATATCATTTACCAGAACTGGATCCCATATCTCCCAGTAGCTGCAATGGAGGCTGGGGAGATGAGAATTTTTTCTGGACATATTTTCATCCTAAATAAGCAGGTGTTCTCTCAGTGAGGAAGGAGGGGGAAAGGTATATTTTGCTGACAACTAGTGATACATACCATGACAGCCTAGTCTGCCACAGGAGACTAATGCAACCGTCTAGGCAAGAATTAATAGTGGCTTGGACTAAGGTGGTAAAGGGAAAATAGGTAAGAAGTGGTTAGAGTAGGGTTCAGGGCTTGTTGATGATTGTTGTAGCAAGTGATAAAATGACCTAATGAAAAAAAATGATTAGAATGATTTTGGGATTTTGGCCTGAGCAACCAGGTTAATAGTTGTGCCATAATTTACTTAAATGGTAACAGTAGAGGAGAAGCAGCTTTTGGAGGTGGGGAGAATGTCAAAGTTCAGTTTTGAATGTTGTGTTTGACATGTGTGGATTCTAGACACCTGATGGATAGGAATCTGGAATGAAAAGGTGATGTTGGGACCAGAAATATGAATTTGGACATCATTAGCTATCGATGGAATTTTCAAAGCAAAGGGATGTGAAGAAATCACCAAGAGTGTGTGTATAGTTAGAAAAGATGCCCAGAGTGAGATCTAGTGACGTAGGAAGAAAACCAGGAAGGTATATGCTCAAGAGGATGGGGGAAGAAGATTTCAAGAAGAAGGAAGAAGCAAATGATCAACTATGTCAAATATTGTTGGCAGTTTAAGTAACATGAGAATTGAACATTGATCATTGGCTTCAGCAGCATGACAGTCATTGGTGACCAAGAAAATATGATGTAGGGAGATGCAAGAACTATCTTGATGAATTGTAAAATTACTTTGGAAAGAATTTAGACAGCTTTTTATGGTTCTGGAGAGAATAAGCAAAGAATAATAGTACAGCTCAATGATAATTAGACATTTTTACAAATTAATTCAGAAGAGGAGCTAACTTCATCATTGTAAGTGTTACAGCAGATTTCATAGGACTATGTCTGGGAAAGGTGGAGAATTCCTTAGATACAGAGTTGGACTATGACATTTAAGTTACACTCTAAGATTTTATGATAACGTTGTATCAGTGCTTCACGATCCTTTTCTCTCTTTCAAACAAACAATAAAACCTGTCACTCTGCTTTAGAAAGGGTGTATCTTTTATCATTGACAATTAAGGCATAATATATAGAGTCCAAATTTTTACAAAATACAATATCAACAAAATAGAGTCAAAATACAAAAACAAAAGAAAAGAAACTCATCCAGGTGTTACCAATATCCAAAACGGCATGCAGACTTACTGAACAATTTCAAATGCAAAAGTAATTTGCTCAAAAAAGCAGAAGGCATTATTTATTTCCTGAAATGTAATGGGATTGAGGTCGAGGAAGAGAGGGGAAAAAAGCAAAGGAAGACAGGCTGAATGTGGCCTTTAGCCTTGACAATCTTTCTTTAGGATGTGGGTCAGAATTTTATCTATTTAAGCTGCATGGTAAGTCATTCTAGGGGAGATCTGTGATGCATAACGCAATGTAAATCTTCCACCTGCTGCCTAGAAAAATATAACCTAATAGAAATGCTTGATACATAATTTGTCACCCTGTTGCTTAATTGCAGATAGAGGAGAAATGGATAGGAGTAGATTACTATTATTTAACGTTTATTAAGCACCCACAACGTGCTGGTATTCTATAAAGCATGGACAAATCTACCCCTTCTTGCTTTCCAACTTTGATTTCAAGAAATACTAGGTGCACACACATACGTTTTAAAAATTTCATTCCATACTATATGCTTTAAGCCTTCCTGTAATATATATTAATAACATAATACGTAATATATAATATAGTACATAGGATATGCCAATGTATATAAATATATATAGGAATAATATATAACACTTTAATCCATATTACAGAAAAACAAGTGACAGAAAGGATAGGTAACTGCTGAGGAAGAGCAACAGAGTAAAGAAGCTGCAAGTTGGAAGAGAAAAGCACAGGAAATCAGTTTCCCTCCAAACTATGATCAACTAATATGAATTAATTCCCCCAGCTTCCACAAGGCTTTCATTTCAAGCTTTGTGCATGTGCATGCATATATCATATTTCATTTCATGTAGAAGAAAAATAACGCATGAAGAACAAAAAAATTCAAAATGGCGGGATTAAGAGGTGATAATTTCTGTAGTTTGGTAACAGGTAGAGAGTTTTGTGATTAAAGTGATAAAAAAACAGAAGGGCGGGATTAAAAAGATGCAAGTTTGTCTTATGGCAAAATAGCGTAATATAAGTGAAAACTGTTCTCTGCCATAATTTTATTTTGTTCATGAATTCTGTTCCTATTTGTCAAATTTCCTTTGTTTCTTCATTATCATCACTATTGTTATTACCAAATAATGAGTCTCTATGTGCAGGCCAATGTGGTCACTTGCTGATCACTATACACTGTCAAAAAGCATGTATTTGAGCGCACACACACACACACGCATACACAGGCATGCCCACAATTATCATTTCAATTTTCATCATTTCAATTTATTTCCCACGCAGGGGCATTTCCTTTTACGTTAATTCAACACAGTCAGTTCAGTATTTGTTGTGCACTTAGACTGGAGCAGCTATTGATTAGGGGCTTAGAATATAAAGAATATAAAGAAAATCACATAAAGACTCTGCCCATTGAATGCATAGTCTAAGAGAGGACACAGAAACATTAGAAATGTGAGGAGACTAATAAGAATATGAAGAGTGGATAATGTCCTTTAGATGACACAAGTGAACATTGATTCTCTCTAGGGCTTGGGGGAGAGACACTCATTTGATTATATAACTCAAACCCACCCTCAAGGAGCACTGCAATTCCTAAGCAACAGATGAAGCCCTCTTAGATAACACTAGTGTCCAAACTATTCAGTAACTATTTATGCATTCCCTTCTGGTATTTCTTGGGTTGTTATCTTGTATGGTTTGCTAGTTTTGCTGTCTTTAAGCCCTATTTCCTCAGCTCCTTGTGTTTTGCACATAGTCATTTATTTTCTGACTTGATTTCAGTTGTAAAACATAAAGACATTGATATGAAGCCCAGATCTTCATTCTTCCTCTCCTTGCTTAGGCACTTCTTTGGTCTGAGATTCCAAAGCACATTTTACGTACCTCTTAAGAACTTTTTCTTATAATTTTTCTTTTTAATTGAGGTTTGAATATTGACCCCACCCCCACCCCCACCCCATACTGTGCTCCTTGAAGTAAAAAAATGGATCTTATGCATGGCATATGGGAAGGGCTGCAAGATTTAGCACATAAATATACAGGTTGCGTAAATTTGAATTTCAGATAAACAATAATTGTTTATGATATAATTATTTCCCAATATTAGATGAACATACTTACAGGTATATATTTATATTTATAATCATACTAATCTTATTTTAAAGTATTTCACTGCCTATTTATCTAAAATTCAAATTTAACTGGGCATCCTGTGTTTTACTTGGCAACTCTACATGGAATGACTCCAAAACATCAAGACACATGAAAATATATTTTCTCTATTGTGGTTTGTTCAAGCTGCTCATCACATCTCTGGTGAAGTGGCGTGTAAGGCAGATTGTGGCACTTTATTGTTGCTCTGCTGAATGTGTGCTTCCTGTGGTACCACCAGCTCTGTGTGACCATCAGCTCAGTGCCATGAAGGCAGGTCTAGAAAACCACGGAGGAGACAAAGGATTTGGAATAGTCTTTCAGTTTGGGAGAAAGCAATAGAGAGTTTCATATTAAAGAAATGATTTGATATCCATCTTTTTGGGGGGCTTTTAAACTCACAGTTACACTTTGGGAATTACCCCAAGTTTAACTTTAATGTGATGCTTCCCCATTCTGAATGTGATAATTTAGGAAGAAGTAGTGTAATACAGGGAAAAATAATCAGAGTCCTAAAGACAGACAGAAAAGTGTATGAGTCTGGTTCTGCTTAGACTAGCTGTGATGTGGCAACTTCATGAGGGAGTGGGTTGGCATTTACCCTTCTCTAATTCTTTTAGATTATCTGAAGAGTTTTGCAAAATACAGCTTTAAGGCCTGCCTTGCAACTAATTTGACACTTGTAATACTTCCCCATATAGAACTTCTGGAGCCACCACTGCAGTGATGAGTTATTGAGTACAGTCACCTTCCTTGAACCTCACTTTCCACATCTGTACATTGAAAACACTATCACATACAGTGTAGGAATTTTGTACATTCAAAAATAGTGTATATGGTACACCTGACACATATTAGGCATTTGATAAATGTTAGTTCTTACTCCTGTTTGGTACATGCACAGCTTCTATGTTTCACTTTGTTTCTTCCCCATGTATATGAACTTCTCTTTACTATCAGTCCCTCTGCCATTATGATCCAGTGTGTCATAACACTTCTTGTCTTTGAGAGCTTAGATTAAATCATCTTTATAAATAGCCTATATCCTTTGTTCTAGCAGAAGTCCTCTAATTTCAGCCAGAATGATGAGGTGAGTACTGGCAGAATCTAAGTCCATGATTTCAGAGAGCAGTGTAAAATAAGTAATAGTTCCTTAAATATTTCTGGTATTTGAGAAACTATGATAACTGTGACTGGCCACTCAGTCACACACATAAAAATAATATATGTGTATGGTAACTGCAGTGCTATTCTTACATCAATGAGGTGGGAATCCTCTGTACTATGTATAAAAATATGCATTTAATATGTAATTGCTATTCATGTATTGCCTCATACAGAATATTGTAAGACAAAGTGTCAACATCAGAAATAAAGGTGAGAAAATACAAAAGTGAAAAGAACCCATTGCTTTAATCACCTCCAGGTGAGGTGTTGCTAGGTTTCGCATCACATTTCATGACCCATAATGTTGCTCCAGCTGTGGACCCGTTGGGGAAATTAGCAGACATTTCATAGTCATTTGATTGGCAAGAGACAGAAACCCTGGGGTTAAACTCCATCTCACTTCTGAGCTGGGTTCAGGGAGTAAATACTTGTACATTTTAGTTTTAGTGCAGCCACCATAATGGTGGTTGGTATGGAAAAGGTGTCTAGCATTTCCATGAGGGAGTTTTCTTTCCAATTAAAGAGTAGGTAAATGGATAATAAGGATCTCATAGCAGCAATAACTTTTTATATGCTGTGTACATGTGAAGGTGTAGATGATTACATATAAGGAATTCAATATTCTCTTCATCTCTGAAGTCTTAGCCATGAAGCAGGATTCTGTGAAACATGTAATTAACCACTTTTCATCTCCCACTTTTGAAGGCTCCATACTTGTTTTCTTTAGTCACTCTTGTTTATTTATTAATTCAAAAATAGGAAAGTAACATTTGAGCACATAAATAATTTAGCGTGATTTATTTAATTAATATTAAATATTGCTGAACTGAAAATGCATTTCATGTAACTTTCAAAAGTGAAACTCTCTCCATCTTGACAGACTATTTTTCTTCCTAAGTTATTTATTTTAATTAATATTTTAAATGAGTCCATCACATAATCTTGTCTATATTACTTTGATAGCAGTTGTCACTTTGTGTCAATTTTGCACATGCCTTGCCTTTTCTGCAGTGCTAAACTCTTTGAGGGCAGGCTCAATCTTTAAATCTTCCTAAAATACCTTGCACACTTATGTACTTATTAAGTGCATGTTGAAAAAATGAAAAAATCTAAAGTGGGGCATATATGCCAAATGATTGGTTTGGGAAAACTTAAATCTAATAAAAGGTACCGTATGTTAATAAGTTTATGTCAACTCAGCTAAGTTAGATTTTAGAGAGAAATCTAAGTAAAGCTTAAAGTGTCCTACACATATATTTCTAAGGTATCATGAGTATAAAGTCCAACCCAGAATGAAATTCCAAGAGCTTGTTAGTGGGTGTGCCTCTCACAAAAAACAGAAATGGAGCCCAGACCTAATCACTCTCTTCCAGCAGTGACCTGTAGGAGGATTAAGTTTCATTAGATTCAAGGTTTGGGCAGAATCCCCTCAACAGCTTTGATGAATTTCTGTATAAATTGGGTTTGACTTTTTATAGGCATGACTTGAATTAATCAATCAAAATTAAGCACATCAAAGGAAATAAGTTTTTATCTTACCTTATCTACACTATTCTTTAAATATAGTGAAAAGTCTTCTGGAAAGGAAAAGAGGTCTCTTTCTTGATGGTGTTTCCTTTTTATATGTTTTAATTGGAACACGTCTTATAAATACATGTCCCAATATGGTTTTGTTTAGGAAAATGCTAAATAGTACACATTCCTGACCCATAATATACAAAAGAAGAAAAAGAAGATGAAGTAGGGGAAGAAGAGAAGGAAGGATGGAAAGAAGCAAGGAAGGAAGGAAGGAATAAAGAAGGGAGGGAGGGAAAAACGAAGGAAGAAGGAAGGAAGGAAGAAAAGGAGGAAATCAGTTGAGCAAGCTCAAAACAGTTACTTTGGTTCAGTGTCTTAAGACTTCATGCTTTACCATGCTTACTCAAATATATTTCACCTAGAAAAAAGAGATAATTTTAAAAAATTATGTCTTTCTTTAATTACCACCCACTGAATAGTCATCCTAGACATATAAATTATTCACCATTGATATCTCTAAAAAAGAAAAGAGAAACAAACTTAATTGAAAATATTATAATAGAATTAGCAAAGGAAATCTAAGTGAATTTTTTTCCAATTACATATTTGGGGTTATACTATCCAATTCTAGTGTTACCCAGGTAAATGGACAGGTGAGTAATTGTATAGAAAAAGAAAAAATACGTATTAACACAAGCAAGAAAATCACAGGAATTTTTTCCTAATCATTTACCATTTTTATTATTTTTTATTTTTTGGAGCACAACCAGTCACTAAGATACATAAGTTAAATAAATAAGATTTTTTGGATCTATTTCAGCAAAAAATAAATAAAAACATGAAAAATCAAAATTTTGAGAAGTAGTCAGAGCTCAAAGTAAACAAATGACAAGCCCCTCCTTCCAAAATACATTGGTTGTTATCCTTCCCAATGCCTTAATTCTCTTTTCCTTTTTTTTGAATGCAATTTTATTGAGATATATTCATGCACCATATATTTCATCCAAAATTTATAATCAATGGCTCACAGTATCATCATATAGTTGTGCAATCATCACCATGGTTAATTTTAGTACATTTCATTACTCCAAAAATAAAGAAAAATATATAAAAGAACACCCAAAATATCCCATGTCCTTTGTGCTAGTTTGGATATATTATGCCCTGCCAAAAGCCATGTTCTTTGATGCAATCTTGTGGGGGCAGATGTATTAGTGTTGATTAGGTTGGAATCCTTGGTGTGTTTCCGTGGAGATGTGACTCAATCAACCATGAGTGAAACACATGATTGGATTATTTCCACTGAGCTATGGACCCCGCCCACTTAGGGTGGAGCTTGATTAATCACTGGAGTCCTATAAAAGAGCTTACAAACTGAAGGACCTCAGAACAGCTGAGAGGGATATTTTGGAAAGCCATTTTAGAGACGGCTGCTGAAAGTAGATTTTTGCTGACACTTTGGAGATGCTAGCTCAGTGTTTGCTCCAGAGAAGCTAAGAGAGGACAAAATGCCCCAAGAGCAACATTTTGAAGAACACACAGGAGTTGAGAGAGGAGCTAGAACACAACCCGGGATCAGCAGATGCCAGCAACATGACTTCCCAGCTAACAGAGTTTTTCCAGATGTCATTGGCCTTCCTTCAGTGAAGGTACACTTATGTTGAAGCCTTAATTTGGACATTTTCATGGCCATCAGACTGTAAATTTGTAATCAAATAAGCCCCCTTTATAAAAGCATATCCATTTCTGGTATTTTGCATAATAGCAGCATCAGCAAACTGGAATACCCCTTTGCACCCCTATTTTTTATATATAAGTTTTGTCTTTATTTTATTACTCATCTCCTATATACTGGATCCAGGGAGCATCAGTCACAAGGTTTTCACAACTGCACAATACAAGATATATAGTTATACATCCATCATCAAGAATCATGTCTACTGGATTGCAGTTCAACCGATTCAGGTACTTCCTTCTAGCTATTCTAATACACTAATTTAAAAAGAACTATCTATATAATGCATATGAATAACCTCCAGAATGACCTCTCAACTCCATTTGAAATCTCTTAGCCACTGAGACTTTATTTTGTTTAATTTTTCCCCCTTTTGGTCAGGAAGGCTTTCTCAATCCCACAATGCCAGGGCCAGGCTCATCCCCAGGCGTCATGTCCCACATTGCCAGGGAGATTTACACCCCTGGGAGTCATGTCCCACATTTGGGGGATAGTAGTGAGTTTATTTGCATAGTTGGCTGAGAAAGAGAGGCCACATAGGAGCAACAACAGAGGTTCTCTGGAGGTGACTCTTAGGCATAATTTTAAGTAGGCTTAGCTTCTCCTTCGCAGGAATAAATTTCATAAAGGCAAGCCCCATGTTCGAGGTCTTGACCTAATAGATTGGGAATCTCTGATGCTTGCGAGAATATCAGGAATTCCCTAGATGGGGGAGTCTTAATTCTCTTTACATTAAGTTTAAAAAGTTCATTTTGAAAATACTTTTCATGAGACAATATTATGGAATACAAAAAAATTGGGAATAAATGAGTATCTGAAGAAATAATTCACTGAATTTTCCAGATTCTCTCCTTTATCACATTAAACCAGTTTGTCCTATTTTTCCCTTAGTACTTCATAATGAATTTTAAATTAGCTTTCTCCACTTCAAGCTAATTATTTCTAAATTTTGATTATTGACTATTGTTCTGAAATTATTATTCAGTTCTTTTTCAACTGTTAGGTCACCTGTTGGTTTTCAGTTTCAAGCTAAAAAAAAAAATGTAAGCAAGTCTTTCATTTCCTTGAATTTAGTAATTACATTTATTTTACAATCTGTTTTTGATGATTCCAATATCTGAAATCTGTTTCATTTGGTTTCAGTTTTGTTTTGTTTATTTTCAGTTGTGTGTGTGTGTGTGAGTGTGTGTGTGTGTGTGTGTGTGCTGGTTCACATTCACAGTATTTTGATTTCCTGTGCTTTTCATTTTTTTAATCCTGTTTCTCACTTTAATGAGCTTGACTTTCTAAGCTGAATATTGATTCAATAAATGATTTGTAAAAATAACTTGTGCTGAGGATATTCTGTTGACCCCTCCACATAATCTCTCAACACTTCTTTACCCTGCTTTATCCAAGGAGGTTGATGGTTTGGATTGTCTCAATGGGCTTTCTGTGGCATCTGGTTGAGCTTGGCCAAAGTAAGGCAATGCCAGGGGATCATACAGCAGAAGAGAAGGGATAGCGCCTTCCTCCCTGCCAAGCCACATACTTAGCTGTGGCTGCATTTCTCTGTTGAAGTCCACAGTTCCCCTAAAGAGGCCGTTCCTTTTATCTGTCATTTCAGATCTCTTTAGATTCTAGGAAGCACTTACATTACTTGCCCCTTCTGTCCTTTAGATGGTGTCCAATACTTACTGCTTCTAGCACTGGAGTGCCTCCACATACCTTGTAATTTAATTTAAGCTTACACCTTTGTAAAAATTACTCTCATTAAACTTTCTTCAACTAACCTCAAATTTCCTGCCGGGAAACAGGGCACTGATACACTAACTGTACTTACCCAAGTTTGAGGATTTAGGCTTTGTAGGCTACTCAAGCAATGCTAATTCAGGCATATTGGATTAATCCTAGTTCACCCTTAGTCTTAGCAGCTCTTCAGTCTTCTACCACAAAGTGGGGTGTTATTCACTAGAATCTCTTCATTTCATGAGTCCTAGGCTTTGAATTTTCACCTCTTAGCCATGGAAGTTATCAAAAGAGTCTAAGTACTCACATTGGCCTGCTAATAGCATGTTAGCTATGTGATGGCTTGTTTGCTAAGAAGAAACAGCATTTTATTATTTCTTCCTATATTTTTAATTATCCTTGGTGAGGGGTTTGGTTCAAATTACCTAACTTACCATTACTAGAAGTAAAAATTAAGTGATTAATTTATTCTTTTACAAAATTTTATGCAATTTAAAGAGTCATGCATATTCCACTTTATATATAAGAATGGTGCCCTCAAATTTCAAAAGAGCAAAAGAACTTTTTCAAATCACATTCATTCAATTAAATCCATGTCTTTGTCAGCCTCTCCTTACTGCTCCCTTGGAACTGCGTGCATTCTCTTTCTTGGCATTTGTGACACTAGATTCTTTTCCTTTTTTAGCTTCTTTTCAAAGTAAAAGCAAAATATACAGACAAGAATACATATAAGTACAGCCTGATGAATTTTTGCAAACTGAAGAGACTTAGTCAACCAGCATCCAGATCAATAAACAAAACATTACCAGCACCCCAGAACATCTCTCACATTCCCTTCTTGGATCTATCCTCTGCCAAGTATAATTTTGAATGAAGCAGTATATATTAATTTTTTCCAGTCTTTGAAGTTTAGTAAATGAATTTAGAATATGTACTCTTTGTGTCAGTTTCTTTTGCTTAACATTTATTTTTTGAGATTTATCAAACTGTCATTTGTAGCGATAAATTTTAAAATTCTCTTTCCTATATTATTTTCCATGTTGGGAATTTGCTACAATTTATTTATCTACTTTATTGCTGATGAACATTTTGATAGTTCCTAGTATTTGCCTACATGTATGCTGGTAAGTGTGTTTTGGTGAATATATATACAGCTTGTGTTGGGAATAGACTTGAGGGGTAGAATTTCTGGTTCATAGAGTAAGCATATCTTTAGATTTGGTAAATACAAAGAGTTTTCCAAAGTGTTTGTATTCATTTACACACCTGTTTGCAGGGTATGAGAGTTCTGGTTGCTCCACATCCTCACACACACTTGGTAATTTTTTTTCATTTTAGCCATGCCAGTGATTTTAATTCAAGTATTTTCCTAATGCAGGTAAGGTCATTTGGATAGTCTCTTCTGTGAAGCATCTGTTCAGAACTTTGCCCATCTTCTATTAGGTTGTCTGTCTTTATCTAAGTGGCTTATAGGAGTTCCTTATATATTCTGAATATAAGGCATCTCTCAGATGTATGCATACTAAGTAGCTTCTCCCAAACTGTGTATTGCCTTTTCATTTTTGAATGGTATCTTTCAATGAATAAAAATTTTACATTTTACTATATTCCAATTTGTTGATTCTGCCTTTTATGAAAATCACTTTTTGAACCTTGTTTAACAATGTATATTTTTACTCTAACATCACAAGTCTATTTTATGTTTTTCTTAAATCTTTCTTTACTTTTCACATTGATATTTGCAATTCATCATGATTTTATTTTTCAGATACGATGTGACATGCGGATTGTTTTAATTTCTTAAACTTCTCAACCAAATACCATGAAATGGGTTGGGTTAAAAATAGGAATTTATTTGCTTATGGTTTTGAGGCTGAACAATTTCCAAATCAAGTCATCATCAAAGTGATGCTTTCTTCCTGAAGAGTGTGGTTTTCTGGGGCTGGCTGCTGGCATTCTCGGTTCTTCGCAAAGCACATGGTGGCCTCTTCTGGACTCTCCAGTCTTTTCTGGGTTTTCTTGATTTCAGCTTTTTACTCCCTGTGTCTTTCTCTCTGTCTGAATTTCTCTCCACTTATAAAGGGCTCCAGTAATAGGATTCAAGATCTATCCTGATTGAGTGGGTCACAACTTCTTAACTGAAGTAAACTCATCAAAAGATCTATTTAAAATGGGTTTACACTCACAAGAATGGATTAGATTTAAGAACATGTTTTTCTGGGGTATATACAGCTTCAAACCCTCCATAAGAGTCAAGATATATTTTCCCTAAATAAATATCTAATTGACCCAGCTTCATTTATTAGTTAGACCAGCTTCTTCCCACTGTATTGCAATGTTGTCTTGGTCATGTTTCAATTGATTTCATCTATATAAGCTCATTCTAGACTCTTATTTTGTCCTGTTGATCAATTTTTTACTTCCTTAATTGCTATAACTTTATAACAAGACTTTGTACCTGGCATTGTAGGTACTCCAATTTTGGTCTTCAAGATTGCCTTAGCTTTTACTGAGCCTTTAAATTTTCCAAATGAATTTTAAAATCAATTTCCCACTTCTACAAAAAATATAAAACTGCTAGTATTTTTGTTATGATTACGGTGAATCTAAAGATGAATTTTTTAAAAAAATTCAGTTTTATTGAGATATATTCACATACCATACAATCATCCATGGTTTACAATCAACTGTTCATGGTACCATCATATAGTTGTGCATTCATCACCCCAATCTATTTTTGAACACTTTTCTTACACCAGAAAGAAACAGAATAAAAATAAAAAAGAAAAGTAAAAAAGAATACCCAAATCATTCCCCCATCCCACACTATTTTTCATTTAGGTTTTGTCCCCATTTTTCTACTCATCCATCCATACACTGGACAAAAGGAGTTTGAGCCACAGGTTTTCACAATCACACTGTCACCCCTTGTAAGCTACATTGTTATACAGTCTTCAAGAGTCAAGGCTACTGGGTTGGAGTTTGATAGTTTCAGGTATTTTCTTCTAGCTATTCCAGTGCATTAAAACCTAAAAGTGTTATCTATATCGTGTGTAAGACTGTCCACCAGAGTGACCTCTCAACTCCATTTGAAATCTCTCAGTCACTGAAACTTTATTTTGTTTCGTTTTGCCTTCCCCTTTTGGTCAAGAAGATGTTCTCAATCCCATGATGCTGGGTCCACATTCATCCCGGGAGTCATATCCTGCATTGCCAGGGAGATTTACACCCCTGGGTATCAGGTACCACATAGCGGGGAAGACAGTGAGATCACCTGCCAAGGTGGCTTAGTTAGAGAGAGAGGGCCACATCTGAGCAACAAAGAGGCACTCAGGGGGAGACACCTAGGCACAAGTATAAGCAGGTTTAGCCTCTCCTTTGCAGTAATGAGCTTCATAGGGGCCAGCCCCAAGACAGAGGGCTCAGCATATCAAGCCGTCAGTCCCCAGTGTTTGTGAGAACTTCAGCAACAATCCAGGTGAGGAAGTCCAACACCTCCGCATCCTCCCCCAGCTCTTCAGGAGGGTCCCAAATATATATTTTTATTCTCCACCCAAATTATTCTGGGATGTGTTGCTATTTCACTCTGACCTATACAGACCTACCATAGCTCATTTCCTATTCAAAGTTTCATGTAATTGTGGTGTTTGAACAAACTGACTACAGAAGTTATATTGTTTAGAAAATGTAGATCCTACACCAAATAAACATCTCTTCCCTTCATCTCACATGGAAGTTGAAGTTATAACACACAGCCAGTTTCAACCTTTACTCTTTGGCCCGATTTGCCCTAGTCTTAACCAGATCTGCTTCATTCATATAAAGATGAATTTTTGAATGACTGACATTATTAACACATGAAATCTTCTGATCCAAGCACATGTATATGCCTTCTTTATTTAAGCCTGCTTTTGTAGTTTTCAGCACAGAGTTCTGCATATTTTTGTTAGATTTATTCCAAAGTACTTGGTGCTTTTTTTGATTGTATTGGTTATTGTTAGTGTATGGAAATACATTTGTTTTTATATATTTAATTTTATCTAGAAACTTTGATAAAGTCATGCATGTATTCTAATAATTGGAAAATTCTCTTTGATTACGAAAGTATCTAATCATGCTATCTATGCATGAGTAATTGAAGAATGGCAGGTGATTTTTGTTTGTTTGTTTGTTTGAACATCTTCTTTTCATATTGCACTTCAGGTGGGGCAGTTCTGCTCTACCTGTTTCTCCTCTTTGTCCTAGGACCTAGTGCTATCTGGCATGTTCTTATAGAAATGGTAAAGGCAGAATAGACAGGGTTGCTAAATACTATACAGGACACTCTTTAGATTTGAATTTCAGATAAACAATGAATAAAGTAGTAAAAGTATGTACCATACTTAGGATATGTATGCTTATGTATTTTTAAAACTAAACCTGGTAATTCTAATAATAGAGCTAGTAAAACCATGCAAGGCCTCTTAAGACAGTCACTTTTTCAAAAATGCAGTTTTATTGAGGTATTCTCATGCACCATATAATTCATCCAAAGAACACAATCAGTGGCTCATAGTATCATCATATAGTTGGGCTTTCATTGCCACAGTCAAGTTTAGAACATTTTCATTACTCAAAAATAAAGAAAAAAAAAAAAAAGAACACCAGGACCTTCCCACACCCCTTATCCTGCCTTATTATTTACATATTTTTAAAGACATAGTCACTTGTGTCTCACTTCTATTGGACAGAGAATCAAATGACTGTACCCATACTTAAGGGACAGGGAAATAAAGTCACCCACGTAATTAAAATCTCATGGTTAAAGGCATGAGTTTAGACAAGAGCAAAGCATTGGGGCCAAAAAGGCAACCAAACAGCCTAATTAGCAAAAATGAGATTTAAGTAAAGAATACAAGTATTTAAATAATTAAACTCATTGAAACATAAAATAATATTAAATAATTGATACTTATTGCCTACTAGATGATTTCATGTACTTTATTTAATAATCCAACAACCCCACAATGTAGGCATTATTTTTTTTTATTAAATTCAGTTTTATTGAAATATATTCACACACCATACAATCACCCATGGTATACAATCCACTGTCCACAGTATGATAACATAGTTACGCATTCATCACCACAATCTATCTCTGAACATTTTCCTTACGTCAGAAAGAACCAGAACAAGAATAAAAAATAAAAGTGAAAAAAGAACACCCAAATCATCCCCCCATCCCACCCCATTTGTCCTTTAGTTTTTATCCCCATTTTTCTACTCATCCATACACCAGATAAAGGGGGTGTGATCCACAAGGTCTTCACAATCACACTGTCACCCCTTGTAATCTACATTATTATATAATTGTCTTCAGGAGTCCAGACTGCTGGGTTGGAGTTTGGTAGTTTCAAGTATTTACTTCTAGCTATTCCAATACATTAAAACCTAAGAGGTGTTATCTATATAGTGCATAAGAATGTCCACCAGAGTGACCTCTCGACTCCATTTGAAATCTCTCAGTCACTGAAACTATTTTGTCTCATTTTGCATCCCCCTTTTGATCAAGAAGATACTCTCAGTCCCACGATGCCGGGTCCACATTCATCCCCGGGAGTCATATTCTGCATTGCCAGGGAGGTTTACAACCCTGGGAGTCAGGTCCCATGTAGTGGGGAGGACAGCAAGTTCACCTGTCGAGATGGCTCAGTTAGAGAGAGAGAGGGCCACATCTGAGCAACAAAGAGGTACTCAGGGGGAGACTCTTAGGCACAATTATATGCAAGTTTAGACTCTCCTTTGCAGTAACAAGCTTCATAAGGGCAAGTCCCATGATCAAGGGCTCAGCACATCAAACCTCCAGTCCCAGTGTTTGTGACAACATCAACACCAGTCCAGGTGAGGATGTCCAACACATCCACACCTTCCCCCACATCCTCGGGGCTGGGGAGGGGGAAGCTGTAAATATATTTTTTATTATCTGCCCAAATTACTCTGGGATGTGTCACTATTTCACTCCAGCCTATACTAACCTACCGTATCTCACTTCCTATTCAAAGTTCCATGCAATTGTGGTGTTTGAACAAATCGACTGTAGAGCTGTACCAATTAGAAAATTTAGATCCTGTACCAAATAGATATCTCTTCCCTTGGTCTCATATGGAAGTTGAAGTTTTAAAACACAATCAGTTTCAACCTTTACCCTTTGGCCTGGCTTGCCTTGGTCTTAACCAGACCTGCTTCATTCATATCACTAATTGAAGTCTGGGCTCTTTTTCAGCCTTTTTTTTTTTTTTAACAGTGGCTGTATGCACTAATACTGACATTCATATCTGCTAAGCTCTAGCTCTGAGTTTCAGGTGTCTCAGAGATATGCATTGTTCCAGAGACCAATCAGGTTATACACTAGGGGATCAGCATCTCAAAGTTTAGTGATAGGCATTACAATTCAGGGATAGAGTTAACTGCTGTAAGAGCTTACAATCTAGGGACTATTACAATTATTATGTCCACGTTAGGCTATGCTTTAAGATTCAATTCTGAGTTTACACATTGTAGTTAGTCCATATTGGTGAGGCATTATAGTGTTTGCCTTTATTTCTGGTGTACTTCACTCAAGTACTGTGTACAGGATCCATTCACCTCATTGTGTGTCTCACAGCTTCACTCCTTCTTGTAGTTGCTCAATGTTCCACTGTATGCGTACACCACAGTACACCATTCCATTCTTCAGCCAATGTACCCTTAGGTCATCTGCACCCTTTGCAAATCATGATTACTGTGTAGGCATTAGTTTTAGGTGAACAAACAGAGGCTGTTGGAGGTTAAGTGACTTGCTCAAGGGAAATAAATAACTTTGACAAGAAAAAGTGGTCATTTTAAGACTCTGAGTTCAGCTCTACCTCAGAAATGAATGAAAACAGGTAGAGATCATTTGGGAAGAATAGTCATCTTAACCATAATTTTGAAGAATGATGGGGCAACATAGTTTCATAACTTGTTCAAAAGGGAGGGAATAGCTTTCCCAATGGGCAAAACAGGTATAATGACAATGAGGGTAGTGTGACAAAAAGAGAAGATAAAAATCTATGATCTGTAGATTTCATATATTAAAATAATATTTTAAAAAATCTATCCATCTATCTATCATCTTTCTATCTACACCTATCTATTTATTTTTGTAGAAGCACCACTCCCTGTCCCTACTATGTCACAAACCTCATTCTTGAGAATGCATGAATCTCCACTTTCACTCACAAGATCACATCATTGGAGAGAAACTCTCTGATTAACCAAGTGTGCACTACCTGAGTGATGGGACCATCTTTTCCAAAATAGGTAGGCTTCAGACTTTTTAGAGTCCTAATGTTTTGCAAGCTTATTATTAAACAGTGTTGATATCTGTGAATTTTAATAATTGTGTCACATTTTCTCCCCATCGGGACTGCATAGACAAAAATATAAATAACTATTTGAGAACTATTTTAGTGCTTGATCTATCTAATATATAGCCCTATACATTAATAGTTGGTCTGCTAGAATGAATGAAAATTAGCAAGGAAAAATATGGGGAAATAGCTTCATGTTAAGTAACCACACTGGATATGGGTGTTGAAGCTGTGTTTGACTGTTCAAGTACTTGGAAACATGGAAGACTATTAAAGTCACAGGATCTAAAATTGATTAAGCAATAAGTGGCTTTACTCTCATTAATATTTCAAAACTCACAAATGGATAAAAATTCTTTAATCACCAGGTCAAAATGAGTATGTTCTTCATCTTAAAAATGTGTTTATAAATGATTTTATGACCAGATAATAAAAACTCTGGATTCTATAAATATCCTGAGGGAACATTAAATTATTGTTTTGTATAGTAAGAACTATTCTGAAAGTTCAATTACAGGAATTATAAAGATATGACTTATCAAGGAAGGAAACTTTCTCAGGAAACTTCTTGAGAAACCATGCCAATTGAGTATATAATATCACTTTCATGAGAGTAAGCTGTTGGTAATGTCAGATAAATAACAATATCAAAATGCTCCATTAGACAATATTATGAACAATAAGATATAATAACAACAATGGCTATAATTTATTGAACTTTGATATATGCCAGGCATTGTTAAATGTTTCATATTTTAATATCTGTGGAAACAGATTCTTCTTAAATTGGTGGATGACTTTTTACAATCTTTCTATGCAGGACAAAAACAATTATCTACTAGACATTTCCTATACGTGTGCAAACTTGGTCATTGCTGCTCAAATTTTTCTCATTTCAGCTCACTGGATACTACATATATTAAGTTTAATTGCTGTTTAAAATGAGTTCAAAAAGATCATGCTATGTTAAAATATTGTTAAAACATTAATATATATGCAATAGGTTGCAGAAACAAAACAATGCATGCTGACAAGTATGGAAATGACCTCTAAATTTTATATTAGTGAATGAAAATTTCATCAGAGGAATGATCACAATTCCATATTTCCTTGCAAGCCACAATCAAGTGCTTTCAGTACCTAAGAAAGGAAGATACCCATAAATGTTAGAATCTCTTATGTATTGTTCCTGAGGTATGTGAGGAAGGATTGCCTATTACAAGCAAAGCCCAGAGAATACAGGCAGGAATATTGCCAGGTCCATTAAAGTAAATGAGGGAAACTTGAAAGCAACCAGAGGCAGATATGTGTGAATTTTCCATGGAGCAAGATCATCAACGTATTGAGCATCAACTTGTGAGAAACTTCTTATTGAACAAAAGTTGCTTAAATTTCCAGCAATCTGTGATTTGAAGGAGAGAAAAAAATAGAAATTTTGTGTTTAGATAAATAGTAAATTACTATTATCAACAATTTCAGCATGAGTGTCAACAATGTGGCAGAAAATTCCAGAGATAATAGTGTAGCACTCAAGAAATGCTGCAAAACCAATGCTTCAACTGCACAGAGAACAATACTGTGTAATTTTAAAAAATGAAGGAAGAGCTATATAGACATACAAAAATTTGAGCTTAAAAGTAATTTAGAATGGGTAGACAAAAAGTGGTATAAACATACAGTTGAATATTATTAAGCCATACAAAGGAATGAAATTATGATGCATGACACAGCATGAATGAAACTAGAAGATATCATGTTGAGTGAAATCTTCAAGACACAAAATACAAATATTGTATGATCTTGATTATATAAAATACAGAGAGGATGAAAACTTCATAGAGGCAGATGGTAGTTTATAGTTTACTAGGGATGGGGGGGAGGTGTCTGGTAAGAGGGAGTTATAAATTAATGGTTGAGTAGTTTCTCTTTGAGGTGATGAAAAAGGAGGGGTAATGGATGTTGGTGATGGTAGCACAATAAAGCGAGTATAATTAATACTACCAAATTGTACATGTGAATGTGGTTAAAATGGGAAATTTTGTGCTTTCTATTGGTTTTCACACAGTAAAAAGTTTTTTCAAAAAGAGTGACTTGGAAGAGTCAGTTCTAAATATGCTTGGGGAACATCTAAAGCAATGTATTTTTATTCTAGTTTCCTTTTAATATTTAAATAACTTAAAAAACTTCATTATATATGTGCAAAATAAAAAGAAAAATCAAAGTTGAAATAAAGATTTAGTTTTTTCTTATGAGAAAATTGGATTAGGAATACTATAAAGTTCTATTTCGTGTTGTCATTAATGATTCTGAGGAAAACCCAAACTATTGTTCAATGACAGCTTCAACTATAAAGAAATGTTGGCTAAACAATCCTTACATTCGTTTAATATACACTTATGGCTCAAATACGTCATCTTTCTCCAGAATCGTCTTGAGCATATAATATGTTGCGTCTGCTCTATACCACTGTGTCGGTTTGAATGTATTGTGTCCCCCAAATGCCATTATCTTTGTAGTCTTGTGTGGGGCAGAAGTTTTGGTGTTGGTTGGACTTGCTTGGAATGTGCCCCACCCAGCTGTGGGAGATGATTCTGATGAGATGGTCCCATGGAGGTGTGGCCCCGCCCATTCAGGGTGGGCCTTGATTGGTGGTGCCATATAAATGAGCTGACTCAAAGAGAGGAAAGAGAGTGCAGCTGGGAGTGATGTTTTGAAGAGGAGCAAGCTTGCTAGAGAGGAACATCCCGGGAGAAAGCCGTTTTGAGGCCGGAGCTTTGGAGCAGATGCCAGCTGCCTTCCTAGCTAACAGAGGTTTTCCGGACACCACTGGCCATCCTCTGGTGAAGGTACCCGATTGCTGAGGTGTTACCTTGGACGCTTTGTGGCCTTAAGACTATAACTGTGTAGTGAAATAAAACCCCGTTTTATAAAAGCCTATCCATCTCTGGTGTTTTGCATTCTCCAGCATTAGCAAACTAGGACAATCACATATGGTATTAATTAGCCCCATACATTGTAATCAAAGGTAGTAAAAAAAAAAAAACCTTACTTAAAATCAACATTTTCTAGAATCCAAGGATTTGGTGAACATGTTTTATTTATTTCATCTATTTCTTTAACTATTATTAAACTTCAGCTATAGCAACTCAAAGCTTTTATCATTTTTTTAAAAAAAATTTTTGTTTTACAAAGAATCTCCAAATTCTTGATGGACTTTCTCTACAATACCTATAGCTACATTTCATTGTCTATGGGTAAAATGAACAAAAGAAAACTAAAGGTTCCTAGATGTACTGAATCTTGTTTAGATTTATGGAATATATATTTCAAATTATACCTATTTTCTGCTGCTCTTAACAATTTGAAATTTGTGCTTTTCAGCCATTATCTTTAAGAATCATGTTACAATGAACCCAACCCCCTTATTCTGAGGAAGATTGAGACCCCAGAGTCAATGAATTATTTTTTTTTCTAAGTGTGTTAACTGACACTTATGGATTTGATATGCTTCTATTTTGGCCTGTCAGACCTTCGTCTTATATCTTCCTATATTTTTTCTATTATTTCAAATGACTGGGAGAGCTGAAAACTAGGTGGTTATTTAACTCATTTGCTGATTCTCCATCCAAAATAGAATAAAATATTTCAGAGGTGTAGTGTGTTAGTTTGAAAGAGGTATTATCACAAATAGCACACAATGGATTAGTTTAAACAATGGGAATTTATTTGTTCCCGGATTTGAGGCTAGAATCCCCAAATCAAGATATTGGAAAAGCTTGCTTTTTCCCAAAAGATTGTAGCTTTCTGAGGCTGTCTTCTGGCAATCCTTAGGGTTCCTTGGTTTGTGTCCTATGTACCTTCAGAGGGTGATATGCTCTCATTTCTGCTCTTCCAGTTTTCTCTGACTTCATGACCCTCTTTTTATAAGGCCTCCAGTAATCCAAATTAAGGCCCACCACAGCTGGCCACATGTTAACTAAAAATAACATTTTCAAATGGTCCAGTTTACAGTGGGTTCAGACCAACAGAGACACTGATTAAGATTAAGGATGTGTTTTCTGGGGTACATAATTCAACTCACCACATATCATTTACGTTAGACTTCTTCTAACTCTAGGAGGTGTTAAATAAAATCATAGAAATTAAATGAACTGACCAATTTTTCACAGTTGTTTTGCAGTGGGACTGGTATTAGTCACGTTTCCAGAATTTTGGTTCACTACACCATGCTAGTTATTCGGGGTCTGCTTTATGCCTTTCTGATTAAATTAAGTCAATTGTTTTCTTGATCTCTAACAAATAATTTCTTTCAACACCTCAAAGTCAGATATCTTTTTGATTTTTAGTTGGGGTTTTTTTTAGAAACCTGACAACTCAAACGATAGTACCTTAAAGAAGCTGAAAACACAGACTTTGAAACCAGGAATGTATTGAATCAAGTCTGGACCCTGTTATTTGCTAGCTCTATGATAATGACCTTATCTTTTAAAAAAAGTATATAGTTGTAATAATAACTACTTATAGGATTGTTGAGAAAATTGTATGAGATATGAGACTATATATTTACACCTGGGTCACTGTAAGCCTTTAATAATGTTAGCAATTTTATATGATTATGAAAAGTGAATGAAATAGACCAAAATGTTAACAATAAAAATCACAAACTGAAAAAGTTATGAATATCTATTATTTTTGCATGGCTGTTCCAAATATTCTATAAAGTTATTATAAATGTAATTAAATTGCAAAGAGAATAGGGGAGCATAAATAATTCTTCCAGTTTCTCTGAGTTCTCTATAGTGTTGTAGAGGCCTTGGAAACTGCAAACTTGACAGTTTTACTTCCTGTCACTCATCACTACTAGTTCTATTTCCTGACAAATCAGCATAAAGGAATTAAAACTACACTGAGGCCTCTCACCTCTCACTTCTCTTCTCTCATTTCTTGTGAGTGCCTGCATGTCCTCTCACTTGTGTTTTTAATAAACTTTCTACCTGCTTTGTCAACCTGTGCTGTGCCCTTGAATTCTTTCTCATGGCATGGCCAAGAACCTAGAAAACCAAATCCAGCAACATATTTTGCCAGCCAGGAGGGACGACTTCTCTCTTACCATCTGGACTGGCAAGTCAAGGTTATTGACAGGGAGGCTTGAGCATGTGCTTTTGCTTTTTCTTCTCACTTGGCTCATTGTTATTCTCTCCTTTGTCCTCATGCAACTATGCATCTCTAGGAGTCTGGTGACTCTGATCTGAGTCCATTAGCGTATAATCTTGGTCTGCTCTCAGTTCTCTGGCTCCCTCCTTGGAGGTGGCAGAAGCCCATCCCCATGCCATGCAGATCCAAGGAGATCCAAAGCAGTGGGCGATGCTGTCCTTGACACCTGACAGGGACTTTTCCTTGTTGTGTCCAGAAGTCAAGTGGAAGTCAAATCCAGTGACCCCATCCATTTATCTCTATCTCTCTCTCTCTCAATCTTTCTCTCTCTCTCTTTCTGCTTGGCTTCTGTGTCTATAGGAATCTAGGGACTCTGATCTGGCTCCCACAGGACATAATCTTGGTTTACTCTGAATTCTCTGGCTCTCTCCTCGGAAGTGACAGGGGCCCTTTTCCACACCATGAAGATCCAAGGAGACTCAGAGCAGTGGCTGATGCTGCCCTTGAGACCTGACTGAGAACTTTTCCCAGCATCATGCAGGAGACTAATGGAAGCCAAATCAAGTCCCTTTTTTTCTCTCTCTTTCCTCAGCTCTCCAAGACTTCCCATATCCCCATACTCTCGCTTTCCTCCCTCGGGGACTGAGACACTTCCACCTGCTGAATCTGTTCCTCTTTTGACCTCTTTGACAGAGGTCCTCCCCTCTGCCCCTGTGAAAGTCTCCTTCTCTCTTCTGTCTGGCTTTCAATGCCTTCTGAGACATTCCATCTTTTGTAGCACAGGATGCTGGGCTAAGGATTCTTGTATCAAACAAGTGTTCTCTTTAACATTCTAGGGAGTCATCTCTGGTCTATGCTCATGGGAATTTGGTACTTGCCAATGGGAATGTGTCCTCTCCAGGTGTTGATCACTTAGTCTCTATTGAGACCCATTGAGGCTGAATATAAAACTTCCCTTCTTCTAGAGCATTCTTGCCTTTTAGCTCTCAGAAAACAGGAAACTAGAAGACAAAGGTATTCCTGGAGCATTGTCATAGACTTCCCTCAGGTGGGGCAAGCACCCCCACCTCAGGGTTGTAGGTAGACATCTGAGGAGGAATGTCCCGGGGATGCCTGGTGATATGTCCCAGGGATGCCTGAGAACTTTACTCCCCATGTTCTCAAGAGATTGGGCAGGTGGAGAGGGAAATGCCCAGCTCTGATGCCCATCAGAATGCAAAGTGGTCACACTGGCACTGACGCTCCTCTATGTCCTTTTCCAGAGAAAATGGGAAATGCCAACAGTCAATATAAGCTAAAAGATGGGGAAGCATAGCCATCCAATGGGACTCTCAATTACAATACCATCTCCCAGTCTGTAAAAGACAGGGAAACTAATCAAAAATTCCCTGTCCAGATGGTTATGGCCCTCTATCAAGACAAGGACCTGAGAAGGACTTGTCACTTGTGTTATGCCCATGTCTCAATTTCCATTAAAGAAGAAAATCTTCTTAATGATCCCCTTTTAAAACTTGTTTGCTAAATGGTATGAAAAATGTACCACTAAGCCAGTTAATTATAACAAGTTAAAAAAAAAAAAAACATTCAGGAGAAAGTGAAAAATCTGGCCCTGTTCCGGGGGAGGCTGGCGAAGACTCTTAAAAGATTATTAACGTCAGTATAGACTCCCTGGAAGGTCAGCTTTTGCTGGGCACCCATTTTATCAGCAGTCTGCCCCTGACATTCAGAAAAACCTGGGAAAGCTCCCATGGGCCCATAAACTCCCACTAATGCCCTGTTAGAAACTGTCTTTTCTGTCTTTAACAATTGGGACAAGGCCAAGGAGGAGGAGAAGGCAATGAGAGGTAAGCAAAAGACCAGAGCATAGGCCCAGCTTATTGAAGTTGCTGCTAAAAGCAACCTGCCCCTTTGAGGTCACCTGAACTGTGGCTTCAAGCCTCAAGGGAATTGTGTCAACTGTGGGTCAGATGGCCACAGGCAGAGACAGTGCCAGACGCCTCGAGACAACCTTGGGACCCACCAGGGCCTTGGTCCAGATGCTACCGACATGAGCATTTGGCCCAGGGCTGCACTGGCTTCTGAAAGGGGAGAAGGGTGGCCCCTAGAGCCCTGCTTGCAGCAAGTGAAAAAGACTGAGGGTGCCCAAGGCTGCTTATGGCTCTGCTGACTTCACATCTGACCATCAACCTAGAGGAGCCCCAGGTGATACTCAACATGACAGGTAAGATTATTAATTACTTAATACTGGAGCCACTTACTCTGTCCTGAACTGCCACTCTGGACCTACCTCCACTCAGACTTACCTAGTTAAGGGAGTTAATGGTAAAGCCAAAACTAGAACCTTCACTACCCTTCTCTTTTGTAAGCTTGGAGACATTCTAGCGTCCCATCAATTTCTCATTGTCCCTGAATGCCCCACACCCCTTCTTGGGAGGGATCTTCTTCACTCCCTGGGGGCCACCTTAAAACTAGTAGACCCCCTTGTTTTCCCTGAGGCCCCTACTAATTGAGGCCTTTCAGCATCCCAAATGTAATCCTTGAACAAATAGACCTGTCCCTGTGGGATGAAGGCATCACTGGGCAAGCCTGCCAAGTAGCCCCTGTCTGTATTCAGGTTCTCAGTCCTAGATCTTAGCGACGTATTTTTTTTTTTTTTTGGTATTCCTCTTCACCCTGACTCTCAATATTTAATTGAATGGCAGGGACTTAATATAAGTTCCCACCCTGCTCACTTAGACAGCGCTGCCCCAAGGGTTTCAAAATAATCCCCATATCTTTAAGAATGCCTTAGCAGCAGACCTTACTGACTTCCAGCTGCCTCAAAGCACAGTCTTGCAGTATGTTAATGTTGTGAACTAATATATTCCTAGTATGAAAATGAATTTTGTTTGTGGTGATTGCTGACTACAAGCCCTGAATGGATAAGAAAGGTTGTAGGCTTAAGAAAGTGAATTCTGTTTATCGTTGCTGACTACAAGCCCTAGATGGATAAAGAACATTGTGGAAGGTTTGAGAAAGTGAATTTTGTTGAAATAATGTTGATTGTTTGTCTGCTTTTAATGAAAGGTTACAGCATTTTTTCTTAAACATCTGAGTATTTTGTCTAGAAAACAAAGATTTTATATTATATTCAGAATAATATCCTTGTTGATGTTTATGTTGACCTTCTCATCCTTTATTTCAAAAGACAAGTTTTCTCACTTTGAAAAAGGTTTTGTTATGTAGGTTTTGTAAGGTGCTAAAATAATTTAACATATTACACAGAAAGTGTTTAGGAAGTATTACAATAATTAAAAGAGATTCTCTATCCTCTGTCAGCTTTATTTGCATGGGTGAAATTTTATTCATATATTTAGAAATTGTTTAAAATTCCTAAAAACTCGACAGTGTTCCCACTGTCCATGTTATATCCTGATACTGATCTGTATGCTGTTAGATGTTTTTAGTCATGGTTTTAGTTATTCTTAGAAAAATTACAGATCATAAAAATAATCACATGTACTTGTCAGTTATACTACTATGCTCTAAAGTATCCAAAATTTAAATTTTCTGTAGCAGTTTATTTAAACAATCTAATTCATTTATTTGACATGGAACCTACAAAAAAAATAAAGAATAAAAATCTTAATCGGAAAATGAAAAGATTTTTGCAAAGTCCCTTAAGAGACTAAATAAAAACATAAAACTATTAAACTTCCCCACTTGTGGAATTCTTGCTATTCTCTTAAGCAACAGGTACTCCCAATTTAATAAGCCAAGCCCTTGATCTTGAGGCTTGCCATTACAAAACTTATCCTGTAATGGCAAAGCTAAGCCTTCTTATGACTAATGCCTAAGTGTCACCCCCAGAGAACCTCTTTTGTTGCCAACTCTACAAATAAATTCACTACCTTCCCCCCTGTGTGGGACATGACTTCCAGGAGTGTAAGTTACCCTAGGAACATGAAACATGTCTCCTAAAGATAAGCCTGGACTTTGCATCCTAAAATTAGTTAACCAAAACAGGGAAATAAATTTCAGTGGTAAGAAATTTCAAATAGAGTTGAGAAGTTGTTCTAGAAGTTACTCTTATGCAAATTTCAGCCAAATCTTGCAAACTGCCACAGTATGCCAAGCCCCGGCCAACAGTGTTCCTAAAAACTCGAAAGAATGCCCTGAGCTCTATTCTGCTCCTGCTTCTGATCAGATCATGTATACAGTTTCTCACCCAATTTGTTTCTTCCAGATTGGAAGTCTTTCAAAACAAACTTCTCACCACAGGCCCCATGCTCAATCAGCCACCCTCAACAGCATAATCAGAGACTTCTATGCTCCTACAAGTAGGGCCTACAACCCACTGACAGCTTGAAGCCACTACAGAAGACAGACCATCTGCCCAAATTCCCTTAAGATTAAGGGAGCTGGAAATCTCTGAGGAAGAAATCAAGGCAGAGTTAGAATTAGGGCAATGGCTGGCTGATGAGCAAAGGGCAAATTCTGAGAAACAGGCCACAAGGAGAAAGATATCTCTGAGAAGAACAGCAATAAACATCACCTGGTAGGCAAATGACCCCACCTGAGTGAATCATCTATGCTCAGGCATCACAAAGGGGGGAGAATAATGGAGCCAATGGACCCTGCCTGAGTGAGTCATCCACACCCCAAAAGAGGGAAAAGGAGAGGGTAGTAAAATAGTTAATAAAAATTACAAAAGGAACAAAAATCTATAAAAGCAGATTGCCCCACAGTGTTGGGGCTTCTCGCCTCTCTTTTCTTTCTAGAGTGCCTGAATGTCCTCTTACATGTGTTCTTATTTCAGTTGTCTAAAGCTTCCAGAATGCGATATACCAGAAATGGGTTAGTTTGTCCAATGGGGATTTATTAGGTTACAAATTCACAGTTCTAAGGTCATGAAAATGTGCAAATCA